>NW_024087190.1:0-15147 GCF_009730915.1 Dioscorea cayenensis subsp. rotundata
TATATAATATATATAAAGGTTTCCGTACGCACACGACGTCCCTCAAACAACAATAAGATGATTAAAATAACGCACAAACGGTAGCCTAATTCTGTATTAATTTGGCTCTGCTAATCTGATTTCAAAAACACCTGCTTATTCCACTTTTTACCGTATACACGCTTATAACACACACTTTTTATCGCACTACGCTTTATAAGACAATATTATTGCTTATCGAATTCGCAGTAACCAACTACCAAAAGAACGCTATAAATTTCAGATAAAATACTTATATATATATCAGAATTATGTGGGTGTCTATAATGCTCCAAAACAGTGGTATAAAATATACCAAGTAGGATTACCGTTAAAGAACAGTGGTATAAAATATACCAAATAGGATTACTGTTAAAAAATCGGATATATAATAATATGATTTTAACCATTAAATTTGATAATTAGTAACTTATTTAATGAAAACTAATAAAAACTATATAAGTACTTGATTATCCAAATACATGATTTTAACACTCTTGTCATTATTATTATTGATCTACTTGTTTATCTCTTTCTCTCGCGTGTTTTAGGTAGTAGCTACGTTCTACTGACGCACAATTGACATATTCACATGTATTTATATAATTTTTTGAGTTTAAAATTTCTTTTATTAATTATTATGATAAAGACTTTAATTTATTATTATTATTATTTATAGGATTTGAGTTGTTTTGCTCATTTATTTAGATGTTTTAAAATATGCGTGTTTATTATCACTGTATTATTTTTGTTGTCTCTCATCTTTTCATGTCAAATAATATTATATCATTATTATAAATTATTTTTTAATCATTTTTGTACAATAACGTCGCATATTTCATAGAGGATAGTATTATTAAAAAATATGGATAAATAAAATATTTTTTTTTCACCTAAGATATAATTATAATAACATTAAATTTATTATTATTTTTTGAATAATAGTGTAATTTTTGTAAATGCTACCATGGCCGTATAATGGACCCTCACGTTTATTGATATTTAGAATAGTTTATTCAAAACTCTAGATTAAGTCCAATAATATATAAATGTCCTTACAACTATTTGATTTGTCGTGTGAAATATTTTATTTTAATTTTTGTTTAATAATTCATAAGTAATAGCTGCCATTTTACAAATATTGATGTTATATATATATATATATATTGACAAATAAGCGAAAACACTCCTCATTTAAAACAAACATCAAAACGTGTCCAGATGTAGAGGTTAATAAACTCTTCTTTTTCAAAAAAAAGAGCTATTATGTATACATATACCTTGCCTACAATCATAAAGTTTTCAGATGTTACATATATATTTATATTCTTTAATAATGCAATAAAAAATAGATAAATTGCTTTTTTATACTTATAGATAAGGATTTTTTTTTAAAAAAGAATATAATTAATTAATTGGTTATAAAACATGTTTGTTAATATATAATTATATTTATATCCCCATTATCAGATGGAAAAAAAAAAACCCCTCAAAGGTTAACCATCAACCGAACAACTGTGTATAGTACTAGAAACATGAGAAATCCAACATTAACCAAAACCAAATCAAATTATACCATGCATGATAACAAAAGCTTTGGCATCAGTTAAGAATGCATTCATATATGGCTGCTCATATAACCAGGACTTCACACACAAGGAAGTACAGCTCAAACAATGTAAGCCAGGGCAAGTAATGCAAAAAAGAAAGGACCCGGATAAATGAACAATAACAGAAGAACACAGAGATAAATGAACTGTAGAAGAAAAACACGAAGAAAATAGGCATGCCATGATAAGAGAGCTACTTACTATCGATCGCTCGAAGGTGTATCATCCTTCCAAGTAGCTTGCCACTGTTTGTCGTAGAAGGTTGTTTCCTCAATCAGCTTCTTCACAGTTTCGATATCTTCATTCTTTCTTATTACTAGAACACCTACTACAGCTATAAACAACAGTGTTTTGCAAAAGAAATTTCCCATCTGATCGACAAGGCCAGCACCAGTCAAGCTATCAACAAAATATGCCATGAAAAATCCGATCATTGCAGCACGGCCTGCAGAAATGCATGTATGAAGGTGAGCAAAGATGAAACAGCAATTGCTCAAGTATGAAAAGCCATTTGGAGTTTTACAATCTAACCATTTAATAATTCAGCCTCCGGCAAGTGATATCTTTTCATCCATGCCCACCAAGGTATTATTGATGTGTCAAATATTATAGGCTCATTTTCACTTGATGCTTCAGGATTATCTTCAAGCCATTTTCTCCTTCTTGCCTCTGAAAGACAGAATGACACTGACAGTCATCAATTGTAGAAAATATCTATTGGAGCTAATTGATAAATATTCTTTTGAAAAGTACTTTTTTACATATGTCTGTTGGACAAGTTGGACTGTGCCATGCCCGTGGCCTGTGAAGGGAAAGCCTATTTAACCACTTAATGCTATTTTACCGCAATATTTTTTTTTTCTTGGGAATCCAGGTCTCTGAAGCAGACCATTGACAAAGAAAATAACATCTATGGAATTGCAGAAGAAACGAATAACACACAGGCCACACGGCAATCTACAAATTAACTTGGCATCTAACATGCATGAGAATAGTAGCATCATCTGCCACATTCGCATATGTTCAAAGTTGGACAATCTTCCATGCAAAGATTGAGAAACCTGTTCACCAGGAAAGGTGTACCAGAGTGCAAAATGTGCATGTGTTACACAAAGAAGAAATGTAACATTTCTTTCTACAAGATAATCCAACACAAGGATCACTATCAACTTACATATAAAATCAAGGCCATGATATATTTCAGTCTGATACTTGTATCGACCCAGGTATGAAAATAAAAAAGGATAACAGGGTCATGAAACAAGAACTCAATGATGCAGTTCAGTGCTTCATTTAAATGGTTCAAGTTATTATCATATACAATCTCCTTCATTCACAGAGTTAATAAGCTATACTTA
Source organism: Dioscorea cayenensis subsp. rotundata (assembly GCF_009730915.1). NCBI lineage: Eukaryota > Viridiplantae > Streptophyta > Magnoliopsida > Dioscoreales > Dioscoreaceae > Dioscorea > Dioscorea cayenensis. The sequence continues at coordinate 2,987 of NW_024087190.1, forward strand.
GTAAGTATTACAAAGAGGATCTCATGCAGGCCTTCAGGACCATATATATTACCACAAATAACTTAAACTCAACAAGGCGTGTATGCATGCATATACACCCCAATGATGGTTTGGAGCGAGAGTTCATTTTGTACTTGGAGACCACTGCCATTGTTCTACACCTTCAACTTCAATGAAGCTAAGCCAAAGGCCAGGACACACAAATCTCCTTCACCTTAAAAATGGTTTTCTTTATTATTCTGCATTTTCTCCAGTACTTTGTAGTATGAAACCATACATCTAGTCCTACATTAGGATATGGAATAAAAATCCTCCTTTTACAATGTATGAGATTCATGGGCAGTGTATTTCCCCAATTTCGAAAATATTAATCCTATTTAAAAGCATACATAGCACCAAGAAGTACTATGAAGAAATCATAGAAAACTAACTCCATTCTATAGTTCCCTAACAATAGCAAGTAAAAGAATAAATCAAACTAGAATAACAAAAACAACGAAGGAAATCCCAAACGTAAAACAAGAGAGAGAGAGAGAGAGAGAGAGAGAGAGAGAGAGAGAGAAAACATGGAGAAATCCTCACCAGCATCAATGACAGCATCCCAATCAGTCTTCCCATCCTTTCCAAACTGCTTCAAATCCCACGTCCCACCAACCCATCTCGGATCCTTAAACTTCGGCGGCTCCTCAATCACTACTGCAGCTGCAGTAGCAGCAGCAGCCCCATTCGATCCCAAACCCTCTCCACTCTCCTTCTCCACCTCCTTGGTCTCCACCTTATCTTCTACAGCGGCCACGACTCCAGCCCCATTAGCATCCGAGGACCTAGCGAGGAACAAAGAATACTGCCTCCTGATAAGCGGAGACAAGAGAAAGGTGGCTGGGTGCTTCAGCGAGAGATAGGGCTTAGTAGATAGGGTTGGAAGGAGGGTCGAGGGGAGCGGAGAGGAGAACAAAGAAGCCATGGGCGTCGATCTAGGGTTAGGGTTTCAGTGCTGGTGATTGAGAGAGGAGCACTCCCGCATTGCTTTCGTTTCTCTTCTGAGTGGATGAGAGGCTCAGAATGAAGACATAGATAGTGTGAGGAACAGGATAAGCCCGGGGGTTTATCTTACCCTTATTCTTAATTAATTTGTTAATTAATTTTAATTTAATTAACAATTTTAAATATTTTTTTATTCATAGTTTATATTTTGATTTTATTATGGTGAAATATATAAGTTGTATTATTTTGTTATACACTTGGCAGAGTTTATTTTATTGAATTGTTGTGTTTTATTTTATAATTATTATTCTTTTTATTCAATGCTTAAAATAAAAAAGGAAAGAAAATAAAATGTTACTCAGTAAAAAATAGGGAAAATTACTGTTCACCCATCGTAATTTTCAAAACTTCCCAAAAACCCTCCTACTTTTAGACACCCCGTGACAATTTCTTCCGTAGTGTTTAACTTCCCTTTTACCCCCTCACTGCTCACTTCAAATGGGTCCATGTTGTGAAATCCCATTTTTACCGAAAACTGGTGGAAAGGAAAAGCCCTAAAATCACATCGATGCTCAACCTTTTGCAGGGCTCGCTTGGTTTAACGCTTTAAATATTTTTTACTAATATGTTTAATAATTATCATATCCGGTGTATACTTCCCCATCTCCGCTTTAACGTTATCTTTACACGTATAACTATTCATATTAACGCAGAAATTCTCAAAAGTCTCACAGTAAACGGTGATCTTTTTCGCTTGATCCGAATTCGGCGCGTGGCACGTGGCAGGGTGCAGAGGTTATGGTATCCCGCTGCATAAGAATTAATGACGACGATTAAAATTTATGCGACTGTGAACATAATTCTTCCCGAACACCCGCTCTCGCTCACTCGCCAATGCTCTGCCACTCGTCGCTTTAACTTTTTTCTCGGATACGAAGAGTCACCGCTTGCGGAATTCACACCATAAATAACCGTAAAGAACTCTCCCCGACTGGACAACCACTCCTCAGTCCCTCATCATCCTCCTCCTCCTCCTCGTCCTCCTCTTCCCACTGGACAACCACTCTATCCGAAAAGGACGATGTCGTGAACCTTCTTCCTTATCTTGAGAATCATTTAGCCGCAATCACGCAATCAGTTAAACTATCTTTTTCAGCTTAGTCGAAAATGCTCTCATAATCGCCTCGAATGCGGAGGATTCTTCAGATGGATGACAGGCAAACAATTAAGCTGAGCATTTCGACTTGGGTAAGAAAAGAAATTTTTCACGTGATTTCGTGATTCATGAGGATTCTCTAGAGGAGGAGATCAGAAACATCCTTTAAGACTGGGGTTGATATTTATCACTCGAGACTTTCTCGTTACCATTTAAGAACATTACGTCGCTGTAAAAACTATTACGCTCGTGTTTAACTATCGGGATCTTCGCTTTAAGTCCCGACCATGACACATTGATTAATAGTCGCTTTTCATGAATGTGTGTTGTTTAACCTTTTTAATGTCATGACGTTAGTGCAGTTCAAGTTGATGCGCATGTTATCGCAAACCGGCAGTGAGCATTCGAATGTACTGACACTTGTTTCGTTATCACGAGGTCGAGTCGTGAGTGTCCCAAAGTCCGAGCGGACGTTGTAAATGTTGTAAATGTTGTAAATCTTTTATAAATAAAAACGAAACAAGCTTTATTTCGACCGTGAACTTCGAAATTTAAACATAGACTCTAGTAAAAACAAACAATGTGGGAAACAAAAACGTCATAGTAAAGAATAGAAAAATACGTAAATATGTTTAAACAAATGACAACGGTGTTTAAGAAAAAAAGCTACTCTTTAAACAACGACAACGGTGTAAACAATAGAAAAGTTAAACACTACTCAAGTTACTCTTTAAACAATGACAACGAGTGTTTAAGAAAAATACGTAAAGATGTTTTTAAACAATGACCCGGAGGTACCCATCTTCAACGCGATGTCGATGAAAAGCATTCAATTTAAACAATAACATATTATTTAAATGATATAGACTTTAGTTAAACAATTAACCGCTTTTTAAACACTATATGTATCCGTTTAAATATAAAAAAAGCTCGACGCTTACGAGAGACTCATGTTGAGTTGAGAACTTTCATTCGAACGATGATAATATGTCTTCCTCGACGACAGATGACATATATTTCCCTTTTGCCCTTGGGATGGAGGGAAAAATACCGCCCAATCACATCACGTCTGAGTCTAACCTCTATCGCATACAACCTGCACTTTTTGTTCGCCTTTCGATCTGCGTTTGTTCTTTACATCTTCTACTTCTTCTTCTTCGTCTTCTTTTTGTTCTTCATTTCATTTGGTTTGTACGATTTGGTTTTCGACCGATATATTATGGAGAGTTTTTGTGGTATTGCTAGATTCAACGGGGAGGGAAGAGTGCTAATGTTCACGACTCGGACTTCTGGGAGTTGGTGTTAGTCGAGATATGTAGCGATAGGGGTCTCGAAGTTTCTCTTGTCGGGGTTAAGTTCATCACACCGGATGGATATAAAAACGGTTTGCCTCAATCGAAAAACGATGTCGATTTCCAGCGGATGTATCACGTCCACTCCATCTTCAAATGTGTCATGAGTTGATCTTGTCGTCGGGGACAGTAAAAATGTGCCATTGCCGAATCCTAATGAAAAGCGAGGTTTTACTCGTTATGAAGTTCCTTTTCTTTTAATTATTCCGTATGTCGGGGTCATTATTGTTTAAATATGTCCAGTCACGGGTTAACATATTTTTACTAGTCCTTTTACGTTATTAGTTAATTGCTTAAGTATTTAATTTAACGTTTAACTATTGTCATTATCGCTTAAACATTATACTCTCCGCTAACATATTGATCTTTTCATTTCGACTCAAGTGTCTGGCAGAATTCGGATTCGCTGAAATGCTCCCATTCATCCCCATGGTGACCCTCGGCGCTGTGGGATGTCTTCCTTCCTCGCCGATCATTCTCAGTGTTGTCGCTGGATATTGACAACGCTTTTGACGGTGTCGAATATTTCGTGGACGTACTTCAAAATCATGCAATCAAAAGGAATTTTGACTTCAAATTCATAAAGAATCGAAAAACATCGAGCGATCGTGGAATGCGCCGATGGTCGTCGCATGCGCCTTCACGCATCAAAGAGAGTATAACAAAAAAATACTTTCGAATCAAGACAATCAACCCGGCTACACACTATGCGGTGGTGGCATAGGTTCAAGCGCCACATCCGAAAAGCGCCCAAAAACGGGTTAGCGCATCAGTGATTCGTGTAAGCTCAGGACCATCCCTCGCACAAGGACATCGACATTCGTAGGACACGTTATGGAATGATGGTGTCCACATACCATACAAGGTGTTTGGTTGAAAAAGAGCACGCCCGTAGCGGTCCTCGACTACAGTGACATCTCCAGCCTATGATCGCTTGCTTTGGTATGTGGATAAGGCGTCGAGACAACCCTTACAGATGGCTAGATCGTGGAGAGAGACGCGATCGCTTTTAAACGCAGCATTCTTTCTTTCACCGCTGTATCGTGGGATTCAAGAGGGCTTCGCAGCCGCCGTCAGCTTTCGACGGTACCCACCTCCTTGAAAAATATCGGGCACACCACCGCTCACAGTGAAAGATGGTAAATAATGGTTTTTCCACGCCGCCTGCTAGATAGCTCGACAACCAGACCGACGCCAATTGACTTGGTTCATATCTAAGTTAGGCGACGCCTTTATACGAGCGGAGATTATCACGAGATACTACTCTTCTGCCTGGACAGTCCAAGGGCCTCGCGAGCTAGCATCGCGAGAGTCTTCCCTTCTTCGCCACATGCGCATCGCTCGACATTTGGAGGCCAATTTTACGAAAAGCCACGCCGACTTGGGAAGGCATCGAGGGAGGAGGCCGGGTCTATACGCTCCCAAGATCGCGCGGCATCCACTGCTAAAGATTTCACGATACCGCTGAATGTAATCGCAGCCATATCACCAAGCTCATCAACCGGTTGATTAATCAAATCGGATATGGCACATCGGGTCGAATTATCTGCTCGAGGTGATCGTCGCGAGATGTATTCGAACGCCGCGGAGTCGCTCAACGCTTGATCAAGGAAGCTCGTCATTTACCCTAGAATCTAAAACGGTCGACCCATAAGGTCTCATGAATGTTGGTTTTACACTTAACATTTAGTATTACCCTTTAAAACATTCTCAATCTTTGTTTAATTACACTTGTCTCGACTTTTTAAATATTAATCATTTCGCTTAAATAATTACAATAATGTTTAAACATGTCGACGTAATTATTTAACCATCACCGCCTTTTGTTTAACCTTATTCGCTGTGTCTCAAGTCGATGCGACGTTATGTAACCCATGCAGCAAGCGACTCAAAACGGGAGAGCTACTTACGCCCGCATATACATTCGGGTTAGAGATCATCGCCGAGGACGACCGAAATCTTCGTGTTGGTCGTCAGGTCGACGATCGCTACGGCCGATCGACCAACGCAAAGAATCTCGCGGATCTCGCCATCGTAACTTGTTCACTGTCGGTGGCAAGTTTATGGTATCCCTCGCAGAAACATGTCATGCTACAGTAATAACGCAGCATGCACACCAACGTATATCGATTTATTAGCGGGTACTTCACCGGCCGACAATTACAACCGGGCGCATAAGGAAGCTTATATTCTCATACCCGACGACGACAGCCTTCGGACGGAATCGCGAGCTTCGCTTGGCGATCACCGCGATTAGAAGGCAGCCCGGGCGCTCTGGAGACGAAGAGGATCGAGTCGCAAGCGCTTGATGTCCGCGAAGTTACATCAGCAGTCACCGCCAAGGATCCGGCCACAATCGACGATCTTGCAACGAAACCGTCAGCCGACTAGGCATCGTTAATCAAACCGACGTGACAAGTGGAAACATCGTGGTATCGATGGAACCTTTCCACATTTAAACTCTTACTCTTTACAACGAATTGAATGTATTTACTACGTAGACATTGTTATTTTTAAACGGATACACTGCATTTGAAATATTTCAACCGACGTTTAAACAACGAGTGATTTATTTAAATGCAGACAAGGAGTTATTTTTAAACGGTACACCGTAATTTGAAATATTTAAAACTCGATGTTTAAACGATATATAGTATATTTAAACAACGAAAGTGAAATGTACACAATTACAACGTAAATTAAACAATGAAATAAAACCGAATGGAATTTTAACCTCGCTTTTTACAATTCAAAACAAACAAAATTTACATTAAGATATACAAGTCATGTTCTTCGAACACGAAAACAATGAATCGAATTTTCGTCCGTATTTACATTTGAAACAAAATCGACAAATGACATATAGATATGTTATTCAAAAACAAAATTTAACCCGCCAGGACTTTAATTCCCCCTCACTACGGACGCCACCGCCCTCCTTAGTGCGGTAACATATCGCAGAACTCGAGGTAAGGAACGTCTGTCTGCGTAGCCGTAACTTCTCACCCCACAGCAATCGCTCGATCAAACCGCATGACGAGACTGGCCAATCGACGCTCCTTTGTTTTTCGCGTGGGTTTCTCGCGCACGAAGCGGTATTTCATTGCCAGCCGACTCGCTTAACTCCATCATCGACACAAAGGCTCGAATAGATTCCGGGCTCGAGATACGCAAGTCGAGATTAGAATACCGATTTAAATAGCAAATGTATATTAACTCGGACATAATTAAAGAACTTACCATGTCCAACGCGTCCTTATCGCATTCCTGACACGAAGAATAACGCCCGTATTCTTTGCTTATCATCGTCTCAGACGTATCGGCTATGGAGTGGCCATTCATTATTATCTGAGGACGACAATTAACTTCACGCAGTCACGCGACAAGCATCCCCGATCATAGCCATACTCAGTGTCATGTGCTGCCTCGCTTTTCGACATAAACAGGGCTTGCGCTCTGAGGACTGTAGCTACCAGAAGGATACGGGCTTTCGCTCACCGACTTTTTGTATTACGTGACACGAAAAGCGTCCGATCACATCATCAGCCGAGTCATCTCCTTCCCTGCTAAAACAGTATAACTGTCAAGGCTGACTCGACAAATATTCCTTCCACACGATCTACGTCAGGTTAAACGATAATGATATAATAAGACTCATATCAGAAATATTTAAATGATATTATCAATCGTTACATGATATTATATATAATTAAACGATAAGTAGAAAACTTAAACGATAACATATAAAGGTATTAAACACTATTAGGAAATAGTTAAACACTATAAGAAACCCCTTTAAACAATATCATAAAAACGCTACACTTACTCGTCCATGTAGCAACAGGAAGATCCCTCATCAACTCCCCGCCAGACTAGTTAAGACAACCTCGAAAGCCAACCCATTTCTTCTTCTTCTGAATAAAAAGCTTTCCGAGTCAGTCTCGGTCCAATTTCTGATCGGCCTCGATCATCTCTCTCGCTTTCCGCTCGGGGTCTTCATCACATCTTCCTTCGACGCTGGACGATGGCGACAAAGATATCAACCGCATCATATCCCACATGGTCGTTCTTTGCTGGGATCGCTGTCCCTGGCTCGACGCTGGGACGACTGGCGACTGTAATCAACCGCAGACACTTCCTTACATGGTTCTTGTCAGCGATCGGTCCCGCTGTCAGCGTCGACTCGCCACACGTTACCACGCCTACCACAGAACGGATTCGACGATCTTCCTCAACCGGCCATCGACAACAAAGATCATCGGGGAGACACACCCTTAACTTGTTCTCGATCTTCGTGGATCTGGTCCATCTTGACGCCGTCATCTCAAGCAATGGCCCACCCTGCCCGACTGATTTCATCGAGAAGAGAGTCAATCCACCTTTTCTCAATCCGCAGAACGGCCATCATCATCTACGACGTCCTCCACCGCTACGTCTATGTCATCAACTCGACGCATGACTCCAAGAATGCGATCACCGACTGGTGTCGCTATTGTTTCACTCGTCACCCAGGGCTGGAGATGCAGAGCGTGATTGCTCTCTCTTTTCGCAAGTCTCTTCGAATGTGCCGCCTTTGAACGACCTTCCCGATGACGTCGCTCGCCGCTCAAATTCGACGCCTCGCTCGTCCCCGGTGCTTCGCTCGAGGGACGGCGCAGCAACATGAGCCCATTCCGCCTCCCACACGAGCTGACAAGCCGAGGAAACTCGTTATCAATATCCTCGCACGCCCGCATAAGAGTTGCGGCGACATCTTCGCCTAACGTCACCGGTGCAGCCACGGCACGGAGGGCTCGCCATGGCTCGGGGACTCGCTGGTCGCGTAGGGGGGTTGCTGGAATCCGCCGGGTAGGGGAGGCTTCTCCTGGCCGAGGAACGCGGCGGCGCTGCGGGCCGGAAGTAGGAGAACCCAAGGCCCACACAAGCACGATAGAGGGTCGCCTCTCATCCCCGCCGAGAAGTGGTTCTCGAGCAACGGCATCCATCCGCTCTGCCGTCTCTCAACAAATATTTCTTCTTCAAAGATTCACGGAACCAACTCGTGAAACTAACATATACGAAACCAAACAATTTCAAATGAGATCATTCATTTTAAAACTATAAAAACTATATTTAAACAGAGTGTTTATATATTTAAACGTTATAGAATATAATTAAACGGAGAACAAAAATATTTAAAACCGTACGTAATAATAGTTAAACCAGAATACTAAAGTTAACGCTAAATAAAAATGTTTAAACATTAAAGACTTATGTTAAACATCGTCCACGATTTATTACCTCTTTTCCATCGAGCGACGACAAGCTCGCTTTCTACCGCTGTTTCGCTCCCGAAAGTAGCTTTCACCGTAGCACAAGATCCTGGGATCTCGACAAACGGACTTTCTTCCCCGCTCCGGCCACTCAGTAAAACCAGCACGTGTAAGCGATCGAAAGCAACCCTTAACGTCACTCTCGTGTTGGTCTTCTTCCCGCCGCATCTATCTGCGACTCTGCCGCTTGAGAATATCCTCCATAAGCCACTTCAAGGCCGTCTCCGCCCACGCCAGACGCCCCCTACGGCCGGAGATCATCGACGTAATCAACGATCCAGCTCGGAACCGAGTACGATGTATTTGGGAAGAGGATCGTCCCCTACGAGGTACACCATCGAGTTTCGACAAAATTATCTTCTTCTCCCTCTCGTCGAACAAGTCGCACTGTGAGTGCCTCGACTGGAGTCTCTCGCTGTCCCTCGTAGGGTCTCGATAGACACCGCCCTTCGAACCGACTGGTTTTCTTCTTCTCGAAGACCACCTGCCGCCTATCGCAACGCAGCATCAAGAACGAGGGCCACATCTCGAGGTCCCAAACTCAGCAGCTTTTCCCCGATCCTCGAATTTATCAGTGCGACCATCGCATCTTTGCAAAAGAGAATCAAGAAGGGCCCTCTCGGTATATGGCTTCCACCAGTAACGCCGCAAACGCTGGGTCTCTTCGAATAATCTCCTGATTGCCGAGGGGTCATGTTAACTTTCAATTCACCTAAGGTCTCCACAACCGCTGCCAAATAGCAACGCCCATTAACTAGGGTCGACCGCCATAATCACAAGCTCACGCGATAATAACAACACATATCAATACGCAGATTTGATAAAAAGTTTGCTGTAAATATAAGGTTTTAAACTAGAACTCTCGCTTATTAAACGTAGATATAAAATGTTAAACAGAGACCCATTTTGTTAAATGAGACTAGAATACTTAAACAGAGACAACAAATGTTAAACTGTAACATCTCATTTCTTAAACGCCAACCCTCATTTCAGAAATCGCAACTATATCAAACGAAACGGAAACGTACATTATAAATATTACACAAATCATAATAATCGAAAAAAACTATTTCGAGAAAGCGATACATACGAAACGCAAAACAAAACAAAACCCCTAGCCGAGAAATCTCCCTCGCAGACTAACAAAACTCCAAAATCGAGAAATCCCTCGCAGACTTCAATATCTTCCAACAAAAACACGAAAGCACAAAACAAAACCGAAAAATCTTCTTCAGAATGTAACAGCTAACATAAAACCATACTCAATACCTTAGATCGAGAATCGATGAAACGCCAACTAGTAGCATGGGGACTTCTCCTCGAGATACCTGTGAAAGGGAAAAGTCGATGAAACGCCAATTACGAGGCTTCACGGTAGAGACAACTTGAGACGCTCGAAACTGGAAAAAGTCAAGACGTGAGTTGAGAAAAAGCAATTAAACTAGCTCCAATAAATTGCCTCTCGGGTTACCCTACTGAAAACCGCCCACTTCCTCCTCAAATCGCCGAGATGGTCTGCACCACGACTCCCCACGCAAAGGGCATTTTCGTCCAAAAAAATTCAAACTCACTCCGCTCACATCCGCTACAGCGGCTCGTAGCTTTAAAAACATGACTTTAAAACGAGTGGTTTGATCGCAAAACTAACGTGTTAGAATTTTTACAAACTTAAAGGGTTTTTTTGGCAATTTCCACTAAAAAATAACATAATATTAATGAAATGAAATAAAAAAATTGGACATGACGTCATAATATGAAGTGGGTCCCAAAAATTTCCTTAGTATGATCTTTATAACACGTGGCAACAAATCATTGGGAATAAAAGGGGCCCACTAATACGATAAGATGGTCCACAGGATCACCCAATCCAAATCAAGGCAACGGCCCAGCCGTTCTCCTTCGCCACAGAAACCTAGATCCGCGAGTGTGACACGCTCGCTTGCTACACCATCTTAACCATTCGCTCGTCTCGCAGGAACACCGCACCGCTTCTCGCCTTCAATCTTGGCCCCTGGAAAAGCTCCCCTCATTTTTAGGGCCCCTCGTTGTCTCTCTGAATTCTCCCGCTTCGTCACGCAAAGAGATCGAAATCGGAGACAAACGGGGAGATCGCCTGCGATGCCGTCATTCTCGGCGATCCCGCCATCCTCCGGCGACGGGGCAGCGGCGGAGAGGAGGCTCCTGGGAGGCGGAAGAGCGGCTCCGGGAGGCGATCGAGGAGTTGCAGCGGCACCATGCGAACTGGATGGAAGCGACGCGTACCCGGAGTGCGACCATGCGGATGAGTCTTGCTGGCCCATGCTATTGGCAACCTCTGCCAGACCTTCCTTCTCTCCTATGGAGTTAGGGCTGGGATCGGAATTCTTCTTCGAGCTTTCAAGCTCGCCCGGCGGCAGTCCTACTCATCGATTCTTGATCTCAAGGTCAATACCTTTTACTTTTTGTATTCAACACTTCGTTGTTTGAGTTTGGATTTTGGATTATGTTAAGGTTTGAATCTTAGAGCGTTTTGTCCTCAAGTGGGAAAGTCTTGACCGGCAGAAGACGTAGACGTAAATTGTACATTAGCTTTTGTTCTGTTTTTTAATCTAGTGCTTTTTGTTCGACTTGATGATCAAACCTTTTACTCTGAATGCACAGCAACTTGTTTCGGAGAAGGATCTTATAGTGAGAGAAGAAGCATGCCGTATTGGTTTGCTATTTGGTGGTTTCACGGGATTTTTATCATGCCATTAGATGTTTCTTGAGAAAGTTTCGGAAGAAAGAAACACCATTAAATGCGTAAGTTCTTGAAAAACAGCATCTTGATGAATTTTTCCCTTTAAATAGTTTCTAAGCATGTGGATTTTTTTAGTGAGTGATTTTTGGTTAGCGTGGTTAGTATTAATTCTGCGGTGTTGCTAGAATTCATTAATGCATGATCCCTCTTCCATGTTTGACTTAGTTGAAGGGTATGATGGAGCAGAATTTTAGCAGGTTCAATAGCTGGCTTGTCCATATTAGCTTTAGATGATTCAAGTCGAAGGCGACACTTGCCTTGTATCTCCTAGCTAGACTGGCTCAGGTGCAGTTTGTCATTTCTTTTTGGTGGATATAGATGTGGTCGTATGTTTTTGTTGCTCTTATCACTGATTCATTACATTACAGTGTGCTTATAACTCAGCAAAGTCAAGAATAAGTTTCATCTATGGGGGAGTCATTGGAAACATGGAGATTCTTTACTCTTTTCATTGGCATGTGCACAGGTGATTTAGTTTTGCTGTGATACTGATGATGCTTATATCAGTGCAATTATTTTTCAGCACAGAAGGGATAATCGGATTTCATTGATACACATACCTTGTGTTGTGTCATATG
>NW_024087191.1:0-4787 GCF_009730915.1 Dioscorea cayenensis subsp. rotundata
AGAAATGATATATGATCCGATTTACTTGGCCGAAATCACGGGCCGAATGACATGGTTGCCTATGTGGCAACCATGTCATCAATTTTCTCTCTCCTCGGATTAAAAAAATTCCCAAGCTGAGCCCCTTCTTGGACATAGCGCCTCCTCTTTCTTCTTGAGCTTCTCATCTCCGTCCGAAGCTGCTCCTCATCTCCATACTGTGCTTGAATCTCTCGGCACGAATGTGAGTGGGGAGAGGATCGATACCTCCTCCATCCTCTCCGAGGGCTTTTGAAGACCGTCGCCAAACTCATCGGCAAGCCGAAAAGTCGTATGCTTTCTCTCCATCTCTTGATTTTTTTCTTCTGCTTTTTGTTCTTGGTTGTAGTTTTTTGTCATCTTGAGCTTGAAGGATGGTACTTAGGTTTGTAGCTTGGACATAACGCCTCCTTCTTGTTCTTCTTCGAAGCTTCTCATCTCCGTCTGAAGCCACTCCTCATCTCCATAGCGCTCCTCATCTCCTCATCTACATACCGTCCGAAAGCTATGTTTTCTCTCCCTCTCTTGATTTTTCTTCTGTTTTTGTTCCCCCTTTGATGTGCTTTGCCATTTCATTTTATTTGTGCAGAAGATATGATATGTATTAAGAGTTGTTAGATTTTTTGGGTTTATTGGCAAACTAAATTTTTTTCACTGATATTTGATTTAATATATTTACTATTTGCATTTTATAAATTGATGTTTGTTATGGGAAAATTTCAAATAAATAAATTTTATTTGAGAAATGTTGTTATGAATGTCTATCCTTGTTGTGGCAATTTTTGTCATTTGATCAATCAATAAACAGAGTGTTGTAATCCCTGCTCAACATCAATTCATCACAAACTGTAAACTAGAAGATAGTAAAACGATTGAGATTGAAGACAAATGAGGTTCATTTTTAGTTGATCATCTCTATAACATTGCAAGAACTGCAAAATCTCAAAATTATAAGCCTCCAAAGCAACCTCATTTTCTTCAGTAATTAAACTATGCGAGTGAAACATGAGTACTAAAAATGAAACACAGAAAAGTCCACTTTTAGTTGATCATTTCTACAAAATTGTAGGCAACCCTATGCTTATTTGAGAGACATGGCAGGGCCTCAAACTATCAAGAATTCGTGGCTTCATTACTTTGTCAAAGCATCCCCTGTTATAGCAGCACCCAGTTTTTTGTTGACATCAAGGTGAGTCCCCAATTGAAACAAGTTCATCATAAGCAGCAGGCTCCTGGGTTCCTCCAAATGACATTGGCACAGACCCCTTCAGCACTACAAGATAAATACATCAAATAAAATGGTTGACTATTACTATATCAATGACTTGTTTAAGGCATCAATAAAATTCTCCATACACATAAAAGAGTAAAACGAGATGAGATGCCCTACAACTAGATTTACAGGAAATACAAGAAGGATGAAAGAAAAAAAAAATTCATTTAGTTTGCCAATAAACCCAAAAATTCTAACAAATCACTATTCAAATCACACATTCCAAAATTCAAACATTTAGACTGCATAACAACACAAACACACATTCATCATATTCAAATCACTATTTTTTTTTAATGAAACTTCATTCGATCCATGAAGACCCCAAAAGTTATAAAAACAACAAAATTAATATTTCCAACATTTAGTTTACCAATAAACCCAAAAATTCTAACAAATCTTAATTCTAGCCCTTGAATCAATTGCACAAAATCCAACAGCGAAACGCATTTCATATCTTTTGCACAAATAATTTCATGAATTAAAATGAAATGGCAAAGCACATCAAAGGAGGAAGAAACCTTCCTAGAAAATTGCTTTATTTCCTCCATTCTTTCTCAAACCAAAAATATCTTCAATAATCGCAAGCTACAAACCGAAGTACCATCCTTCAAGCTCAAGATGACAAAAACTATAACCAAGAACAAAAACAGAAGAAAAATCAAGAGAGGGAGAGAAAACATACAACTTCCGGCTTACCGATGAGTTTGGCGACGGTCTTCGAAGCCTTAGAGAAGATGGATGACGTATCGATCCCCTCCACGATCACTTTTGTCGAGAGATTCAAGCATGGTATGGAGATGAGGAGCAGTTTAGAGAAGATGAGGAGCTGCGGCTTCGGTATGGATATGAGAGGCTTCGGAGATGAGATGAGCGGCGGCTTCAGTATCGAGAGGAGAGGCTTCGGAGAGGAGCTGAGGAGCGGCTTCAGACGGAGATGAGAAGCTTCAAAGAAGAAGAAGGAGAAGGCGCTATCTCCAAGAAGGGCCCAACTTGAGAATTTTTTTTTCAAACCGAGGAGGAAAAGGAGGAGGCATTATGTCCAAGTTGGGAATTTTTTTTAATCCGAGGAGAGAGAAAATTGATGACATGGTTGCCACATAGGCAACCATGTCATTCGGCCTGTGATTTCGGCCAAGTAAATCGGCTCATATAGCATTTCTCTTTTAAAAATTACAGCTAAATGGGAACTAATAATTTGGACAGGAGGAGGGAAATATATATTTCATATCAATGTTGGGAATGCTTATTAATTATTTGATCAGGTTTTTGAAAATTCAACAAAACTTGAGGTTGCTTTTCCATTTTATTTTTAATAGATTTTTTTTTTTTAAGAATCCAACTATTGACTAATCATTATGAGTTGCAAGAATGGCAAGAAGAAAAATACTATGGAGAAAATGGAAACTCGATATTTTTTCAACATTCTTGAGGAAATGTGAAGGAATTTTCCAAATTCTATGTAGAAATTTAAGTTTTAAACTTTAATGAGAGGTTTGGTGAATCATAATATTCTTGAGAAAGATTGAATATTTAATCTCATTCTTATAACATTTATCTTTCTTATCAATTGGCTCAACATCTTGAATTTGGATAAAAATCAAAGTCAAAGCTCTACAAATCCTTAGCTTTTGCTTTTCTAATAAATATCACTTGATAAACAAACCGTTTGCTCATTTAATTTGTCAAATTAGAATGAAGTCTATGTATATGTATATTCATCAACTTATACATCAACTAAACCAACATCTTAATAAACAATTAAACAGTGCATTTTCCTTGAGAAGTCACCAAATCTTTGACTAATTAAAGTTCATAAGAAACTATATTTAATCAATCTCTCAAATGTTTATCAATTACCATTCTCACACCAAACGAAGTATATATATATATATATATATATATAGAAGTTTTATGGACAAATGAAGTTTAACAAAGCCGAATTCATCGGTCCTTGGAGTTTTCCGATCATTTCTTAATTAAAAAAGAGATTAAGTTGAAACATATATATATATATATATATATATAAGATCAAGAACATATTAATTAAGAATTAATTTTGTATGAGTTGCCCACATGGAATACTTCCAACAATATTGGATACTCTTAGTCAAATGCAACGTGCGGATTAGGTATAGGAGCACACCTCAACCATAAATAAAACATTTTATTTAT
The DNA here is from genome assembly GCF_009730915.1 of Dioscorea cayenensis subsp. rotundata. Classification (NCBI taxonomy): domain Eukaryota; kingdom Viridiplantae; phylum Streptophyta; class Magnoliopsida; order Dioscoreales; family Dioscoreaceae; genus Dioscorea; species Dioscorea cayenensis. The sequence goes on from NW_024087191.1 coordinate 3,467, forward strand.
TTTAAAATTTTGATGGGGTCATGAGAAATTCCATTTGTATATATTTTCCAATAATTTTCAACATTGATAACAAAAATTGGATGAAATTCAATGCATGCTGTTTCAAGCCAGGGGACTACATAGGTGCTTTGGTCTTTAAGGAAAGCATGCATTCTTATTCAACAAGGACTTTATAGTTTATAGGGCTGTCCTTGATTTCTTAATAATCACTATATTGAAAATGCCATTTTTGTTGAACCTATTGAGATTTTGAAATTTTATTGCATGCTCAAGTGTTTTGAATAAATAAAAAATTTTAAATAATAATAATTAATCTAGCTACTTCAGAGTTAAGTTATTATCAAATAAAACAATGAAATGTGATTTAGGCCAAATAAAATATAAAAGGCCATTGACTAAGTTGAAATTTTGTGATATATATATTTTTTAATGCGGTCCTTTTCTTTAAGTTGTATTTCTTATTTGTATATTACTCAAAATTAAGATTTTTTTTATCTATGAAAAGCTGTAGTTTCACAATCAATCACTATCCATTTTTTTTTTTGAAGGTTTTTGAGCAAAAACAATCAAATTAGTCATCCAATTTTTTTAGAATTTTATTTTTATAGTATAATAAAAAAAATCAAACAATTATCAAAAATTCAAGATACTGTGACTTTTTTTTTCATTTGTATGTATTTCTGTAGAATAGTCATTATTAATTTGTCCCCTCGATGCCAAACATACTCTAATTATTTGTATATTTCCAAAAAATTGTAAAATTTAATTTATTTTTAAATTCTATAAATTGATTAACCTAATGTAAAATTTAGAATTTTTTCCGTATATAATCCCCAAAATTTTGCTAATTGCATATATCTCTCAATAAAATAAATTACATATCATATGTACCTAGATTTTTTTTTTCCATGTATACCTTTCTACATTACATGCACCATTTAAATATATTATAAATTATATGAATATTTTGCTTTCTCACCTTGTGGGAAGATATCTCCATCCCTGACTTGAGGAGTCTAAGTATTTTGTTTCTATATTTTGATTTTTTGTAATCTTGTTATATTGTGTCTGTATGTATTTTCACATGTAGTGAATTGAACTATTCCCTTTCTATAAGTTGTTATAGGTTTTTTATACCTGCAAATTATGTAAATAATAATTTTTTTTAAATAAATAAACTTAGAGTTTTATTAAATTTTTTGAATTACTTTTTAAAGTGAATTTTTATTTAGACGGGAACAAGCTTACTTTTTTTAAGGGCATGCACAAGTTTTTATTTAATATTTAATGATATATTTTAATAGTTTATATAAGATGAATA
>NW_024087192.1:0-21861 GCF_009730915.1 Dioscorea cayenensis subsp. rotundata
TGTGCTATTATACTGTATATATACCATAAAAAAATATTGTATGAACACTCTCACCAACGGTAATCGGTGTCATGTGAGACAGCTATATCCTCCATGTCTCCAGGATTATAAGGCAAAGGAAATTTAGTGTTGCGGGGTTATGATCCATGATATACCATTTTGGTCGCCCGTGGCATGCCGTAATTGCTCCACATATTAGCCGTTCCATAAGATAAATCTTTAGAGATCGTTAAACTACTGACACTCCTTTGTGGGCAACGTTTGTCGCTAGGGATGGCAACGGGTCGGGTCGGGTGCGGGTTTTACCATACTCGCATCCGTACCCGCTACGCCGCTAGTATACTCGAACCTGAACCCGACGGGTTTTAAAAACCCCAACCCACACCCGCACCCGACGGGTAATCGGGTACCCGCGGGTATACCCGTCCACGCCCCCATATTAAAAAAATTAATAAAAAATATATTTTTTTTTATAGAAAAATAACTTAAAAGTAATTATAATTTTTTTATAAAATAAAATAAAATTATTGTAAAATTACAAGACTAAACAAAGAGGAAAAATAAAAAACCCTAAATTGTTAAGTTGTAGAACATATTAGTATATATATATGTATATATATTATATAGATATTTTAGTAATTTTAATTTCGGGTCGGGTACGGGTTTGGGTACGAGTCGAGTATTAGAATTTCCATACTCACACCCGCACCCGTTTCATACAAGTCGGGTTACCCGAACCCGATCCAAAACCTGGTCAAATCGGGTTTTACCTGTCAAACTCGGATCGGGTCAGGTCTGGTAGGGTCGGGTTTGGATATTATTGCCATCCCTATTTGTCGCCATTCATAAAAATAAATAATAATAAATAAATAAAATAAATATGGCTTGAACTTTTGAAATGGAAATCAAGCTTAACTCAAACAACTTTGTTTGAACTAATGTTGAGTTTGAGCCATGCACAACAAGCCTAATTCGAGGTCGACACATTTACTGCTCTAAATAACCCATAAATATAATATAAAAAGTTTTAAAAGAGGACAAAACAAAATTTCAATTTAGACCATATATAAAATATTAAGATTTGAATCTCCAATTATAATAAATTATCAAAGCATACCTTTGTTCTCATAATAATCTTTTGATGTCTCCATAAATTTTTATCATCTTCATCGATGTTAATTCTTAAAAGATCTGCAAAAACTCTAGATGACAAATATCTCGTTTAAGAAGAGTTAGTATATTTGATAAATAGGTTACAAACGCCTAATTTAAAGGAAATCAGGGACATCTAAACATGCACAAGTATGAAGGTAATATCTCAACATATCTATACTTTCATTTTGCGTGAGTTTTGAGTTCGATAATGAATACTCCTAGAAACGAACACCATATGTAAGATACTCAGTGTCAATAGACCATGAGAGCTTTGGCTTCAAATAAACATTTAGAAAAAATAATTTCTTGAAGCACATTTAATCACCCCGAAGAGAATGCAAATAATGTTATTGAGTTTATTTATAATAAAATAAATGTGCTTATCTTCAATTTCGGATATTTATAACTAATTTGATATCTTTGAATGCTTAGGAATATCTATTCAATCAAATTATTTATATATATGGTCAGAATTCAATTTGATTCCAAACATAAAAAGATAAATTTGAATTGCCTTTTATACAAATAGTTAATCTTAGGATGAGTATATTTTAAACTAACATAATTACTCATAATTAACTATTTAAAAAAATTATGTATGTTAATAAAATTTTAAGGTCATTTAGTAAAATTTCCGCCGCCGGAGGACTAAATATAAATTTTGGACTTTTCAAGAATATCCTCTATCCATGTCATGCGATCTTTACCGCTCACCTCTTTTGCTGAATAGATCTCCACCGTTAAACTTTGTAATGTAATTTCGTTCTAGTTAAGGGGCTGAAAGTAAAAACTCCAAAGCACTGACATTGATAACCGAATTTAAACTTTTCAAGGGGGGCCATCAGTAAAATTACCTTCGCCGATTTCACGCGATCACCACCGTCCATAAACTTATCTCGTACGTTCTTCCAAATTAAGGGCCTGAAAGTAAAAAATTCTGAATCCCGAGGACTAAAAACCAATTATAAATTTGAAAGGACCAATCAGCAAAATTCTCTTCATTCATTTTACGCGATCACCACCGTTCATTTCACAAAAACCACGAATCTCCGTCCATATCAACGGCTGAAATTAAAAAAAAAACCCAAACCCCGAGGATTAAAAAATAATTATATATTTTTCAAGGGGTCAATCAATAAAATTAGATTTATCCATTACACGCTATCACGGCCGTTCATCTGAACGAGCGCGAATCTCGGTGTTGAAATGATGAAATAATGACCGTCCGATCTTGTCGCAACACAGGACAGCGTTCACACTGTTGAGGGTCTTCAGGGGTTCAATTCCAGGCCTTCTCTTCGTCGTTTCTTCGTTCCTTTGCATTGCCTTTCGATCTCTTCCCCTCTCGATCTCTCTATAAATTCCCATTTTTGATCAATTGATCGAGTGGGGGATCTCTCAGAGTGTGGGAATTTGGTTTCTAGGGTTTAAATTTTGGGTTTTTTTAGTGTTTTTGATCTGAATTTAAGGTAAAACGCTAACCCTAACCCTAGATCGTAGTCATGGCGCGGGGGCGCGGCAGGGACGTGGATGATGAGGAGGAGGAGATGGAAGAGGAGGAGATGGAGGAAGAGGAGGAAGATGATGAGGAGGTTGGGGGGGAGGGGGAGGAGGAGGAGGGAGGAAGCGACGGAGATCTGATTTTATTGATGATACTGCTGTGGAGGATGATGATGATGAGGAGTATGAGGATGAGGATGATGAGGAGTATGGTGGTGGTGGTGGTGGTGGTGGTGGTGCTCGGAAGGGTCGGAAAGAGAGTAGGAGGTCGGGTTCAGAGTTCTTTGAGCTTGAAGCCGCGGTGGATAGCGATGAGGAAGAGGAGGAGGAGGAGGAGGGCGATGATGGTATGCTCTTCTTCATATTATTTTTTTCAATCTCAATTGAAAATTTTAGAATTTTTTGGGTTTAATTTGATATTCTGATGCGTTGTTGAAAGTGGTTTGACGTGAAACTGTTGGAAAAATTTTTGAGGGTTTTTCGATGTTCTTGGTTAAAAGATTTGATTCATTTTGCTTGTAACTCTTGTGTTGATTCATTCGCTCATTAACGGATTAGAAATGAAAAAAGGAGATATGGTTTAGGTGAATTTTATCTGAACTCGTGTTCTAGAGTTAGGGTTTCATGAATTCGGAACTTTCTTTTTGTAGTGTCTATGGTTTGCATTTCACTCTTGTGCTTTTACGTTTTGATGTTTTGGACCAATATTCTTGATTTAGAAGAAAAAGATGATAAATTTTTAAACCAAAGCTCCATTTAATGATTGCTCTGCGTGGACTGCCCTAAATCACTTGTTTTTCTTTTTTTACATTTTGATGTCATAGTTCCCAACTGCGAACTATTGTTTTGAACTTAGAAATGTATTATCAAAGTTGAGTTCTTTATAGATGTTAATTAAAAAAAGAAATGAAGCCAATATTTGAGAGAATAATTAAAATCATATTCTTAAAATCATCCCTGTTTTGGATTCTTAGAGTTTATTAGTCCCAATAATGCTTTCAAATTGACTTTTGCTCCTTGGGGAAGTTTCTCTACCCAATTGGTATCAGATGAAATTTCTTCAATGCTAGTTCTTTTACCCTAATTTAGATGGAAAACAACAACTATGAATCCATACTGAGATTTAAATGCTGCATTTATCATCTAGTCACCTGGAAAAAAATTATAGAACCTATAATATTGCGTACTTTTAGCATGTCTAACATAGGATGCAAGAAAAGGCGCCTTCTTAACCCGGGAAAGAAAAATAACAACAGAAGAATCATACCATATGAATCATTTTGCATTTAATCCTAAATGTCCAATTAAATTACATGGTTCAGACAACCTTAAAACGCAGACTGATTGGGACACTAGAGGCTTGAGAAGGGAATTACGGAGCCCAATCTACAGCAACGCCATGTATTTTCCAAATCTTCCACACCCTTTCTTTTTGATTTAATACTTTTTGATATAAAATTTGAGTTTTTTTGAGTCTGGACACATGCTTGATAGTATCTCATTTTTATATACTTGAAATTTTTTTACCTTTCCTTGTACCAAAAACATCATGCTTATGATTGATTTTTAAACTGTTTAAATTGATTCTACTCTCACAAGTATCTTTACATTATAAGAAAGAAACCGGTGGTTAGATTTCCTGGTTCCAATCCAAATTATCTTTTTTTGCAAATTTGTGGGCACAATATGCAGATTTTATCGACCAAGGGGCTGACTTACCTGACGAGGATGATGTTAGAAGAGCACGTCAGAGTTCAAGAGCTTTTATGCAAGATGAAAACGAAGATGTGGAGGATTTGGAGAGAAGAATTAATGAAAGATATAGAAGGCCAGTCCATATAGAATATGGTGAGGATGCTACTGATGTTGAGCAGCAATCTCTTCTGCCATCAGTTAAGGATCCAAAACTATGGATGGTAAAATGTGCGGTATGTTTTCTGCTCTCCAAATTTTACTTTCTTACACTGCCAAGCTTCTATTAGCTGACTCTGTAAGAACATTTATCAGATTGGTCATGAGCGTGAGACCGCTATCTGCCTCATGCAAAAGTTCATTGATAGGTCAGATATCCAGATCAGATCCGCTGTTGCTTTGGATCATCTAAAAAACTACATCTATGTTGAAGCAGACAAAGAAGCCCATGTTAAGGAGGTATATGTGCTTTATGTTATTGTAAAATGTTTAGGTTTGTTTCCCAATTTTTAGGTGTATAACTGATCCTTACGCATCCAGGCTTGCAAAGGTTTAAGGAATATATTCAGCTCAGCAAAAATCATGCTTGTGCCTATAAAGGAGATGACTGATGTTCTTTCTGTTGAGAGCAAATCTGTTGATCTCTCCAGGGACACATGGGTCCGAATGAAACTTGGCATATACAAAGGAGATCTTGCTAAAGTATGTTCCTTATAGGTTTTGTTTGAAATCCATGGAAGAATTATACTAACATCAATCTGTTGCAGGTTGTTGATGTTGATAATGTTCGACAGAAGGTTACAGTCAAGCTGATCCCCAGAATTGACTTACAAATGATTGCTAATAAATTGGTAAGAATCCTATGAATTTTAGATTTATTTTTTTATCATTTGTTATTGATGAGTTACCTTTATCTCTATTTACTTTTTGAGTCCATGGTCAAAGATTGCAATATTCTCTATAATGTTCATTTAGCTGTTATGATTGTGCAAAAAGTGTTCATTTAATGGGTTGAAAATAGTGACTATTGTTCTTTTGACAGTGATCGCATACTTTCTGAAGAATAATATGTCATTGGCTTTAATCTTTGATATTTTTGTATGACTTCCTGTAATTAAATGAAATGTTACTGATCTCAGGAAGGTAGGGAGGTTGTGAAGAAAAAAAGACATTTGTTCCCCTGCTCGCTTTTTAATATTGATGAAGCAAGGTACATTTTTATGCTTTTCATTTTTTTACACTGAAAGCAAAGATGGTTTTCTTTTTAAACTGACTACAAGAATCTATGGTCTATGTATTCAGAGAGATGCACATCCGTGTCGAACGGAGGAGGGACAGAGACACTGGTGACTATTATGAAACCATAGATAATATGATGTTCAAAGATGGATTTCTATATAAAAACAGTGTCTATGAAGTCAATTAGTGCTCAGAATATACAGCCAACTTTTTGATGAGCTTGAAAAAAATTTCGGAAGCCTGGAGAAGACGGCAATGGTGATGTGGCTAGTTTGTCTACTTTATTTGCAAACAGAAAGAAAGGTCACTTTATGAAGGGTGATGCTGTTGTTGTCATTCGTGGTGATCTAAAAAATCTTATGGGATGGGTGGAAAAAGTAGAAGAAGAGAATGTTCATATCCCGACCAAAGATGTCGGGCTTGCCAGTAATGTTCCTTTTTTTCTTTGTTCTTAGATGGTGAGATTTATTTTTCCCTGTAAAGTTGTGATGCGATATATACTTTGCATTGTATCTTCAGAAAAACTCTGGCTTTTTAATGAGAAGGAGCTGTGCAAGTATTTTTAAACCTGGAGATCATGTGAAAGTGGTCTCTGGTGTTCAGGAAGGTGCAACCGGTATGGTGGTGAAGGTTGACGGCCATGTTCTCACCATCTTATCAGACAGTACCAAAGAAGATGTGTGCATGCTTTGACCAATGCAGATTAGTTCCTGAACTAAGATAACACATGATTGACTGATCATTTTGTATTCCTCAGATCCGTGTTTTTGCCGATAATGTTGTGGAGAGTTCTGAAGTAACTGCAGGCATTACTAGAATTGGGGATTATGAGTTGCATGATCTTGTACAGCTCGAGTAAGTTCTCAATTATGTTTGAATGGTCACTATTTATTTGTTTCAGTAGTTGATTAGTCAATTCTTGTTTGCTTATACAAACCGTGAACATTATGCAGCAACCTGTCGTTTGGTGTAATAATCCGTGTGGAAAATGAAGCATTTCAGGTTTGAAAATAAATTCTGGAGTGTTGCTATTGCTTTTTGTATTTTATTAATTTTGTCTGCCAATTTAGGTGCTTAAAGGAGTTCCAGATAGGCCTGAGGTTGTGCTTGTTAAACTGAGGGAAATCAAAAGCAAAATTGAAAGACGGGCTAATGCCCAAGATAGATCTCGGAACATAGTTTCTTCTAAGGATGTTGTGAGGGTTCTAGAGGGACCGTGCAAGGTAAGATATTTTAGACTTATCTGATTTGCCTAATTAGTGTGTTTGGTGCATCACTTTCAGCCTAATTTTATTTTTTGTTTTCTTAAACATAGGGGAAGCAAGGTCCTGTTGAACACATACACAAAGGGATCCTTTTCATTTATGACCGTCATCACCTTGAACATGCTGGTTTCATTTGTGTGAAAGCTCAGTCTTGCATTGTTGTTGGTGGATCAAATGTATAGTATACTCTATGTTCTCATTGTCAAAGTTTTAAACGCGTTTTTACAATGCGCAATCTGCAAATTTGAAGAGAGACGTCTATTCACTATTATAATTGATCGTTTGATGGTTATGGTGCAGGCTTCTGATTCATTTGATCGATTTTCTGGGTTGAGATCTTCTGCTCAGATCAATCAGTCCCCAAGACGACTACCAGGGGGAGGGAGGCCTCCGATTGACTGTAAGTATTTTTAACTATAGTAACTTCTCATATTGTGATCGGTACAATGTTCTTGTGATGTGATTATCAATTGTGAAAGAGTCAATTGTCTTGTTGGTTGGCTTTACAATGAGATATTTTGGTAGCACCTATTAACCTGAATTCTAATGCAGTTGGGGGAAGACATAGAGGTGGAAGAGGAAATGATCCTATAGTTGGTAGAGTTATCAAGATTCGCAGAGGTCCTTTGAAAGGATACCGTGGTCGTGTAAAAGAGGTCACAGGTTCACTTGTGCGGGTTGAACTTGATTCACAAATGAAAATTGTTACAGGTAAAACTTATCTTTTTCTGGACAATTGGTTTTACATTTGTTTTTTTATATCTTCTAAGTTTTGGTGTTTTGCAGTTAAAAGAGATGAAATTTCTGACATAGCTGGTACCATTGGAACCCCAGGCCGGTTAGAGAATCTATAATTTTCAAACATCTTTCAACAAGTTAGATTTTAGTTGCATTGTTTTTTAATCTGTATTTCTTTTTCTTTTGTTTGGACAGTGAAACACCTAGATATGGCTTTGGTAGTGAAACACCTTTGCACCCGTCTCGCACTCCACTACATCCTTATCAGACTCCTATGAGAGATCCCGGAGGTTTGTCCAGTATTTTCTTTGCTATTCTTTATAATATCATCTTTGTGATCTTGACCACCTAATGTTCAATGTGTTTGCTAAAGGTTCAATATCATTCACCTCTTATTATGTAATCTTCTGCAGCTACACCTATACACGATGGTATGAGAACACCTATGCGTGATCGGGCTTGGGCTCCAATGAGTCCTCCAAGGTTTGTTCATTAATGTTACAAATGCGGAAATCTCTCTTTTTTGAGATATTGTGCCTTTTCATAATATCAGGTCTTCAGTATCGTATTGGCTCTAGGCCTTCATACTTGCATAGTTTCATGCCACAAACATAAGATCTGTACAATTTATTATGACTTCAAAATATTTTGTTATCTTGAAACCGAGATCACGTTCCAACTGATCTCCATGATTCAGATAGTACTTAATAGTGGATAAATTCCATGATACATATTCAAAAAGATGCAATGTTGGTTATGGGTTGGACTTGAAGTTTGAACTGATTTTTCAGATACTATAGTACTTAAACTTGTTAACTTATTCCCTAATGATCCATAGCACTGGAACATTCTGGCATGCGTTACACATAAAGGAGCTTGTTGTACAATGTTGGTTATTGGTTTGATTTGAAGTTTGAACTAATTTTCAGATATTGTCGTAATTTAACTTCTTAACTTTTTCATCAATGATCAATAGCCTTTGAACATTTTAGCATGTGTTTAACACATAAACGAGCTTGTTGTACCAACTCCATAAGAACAGACATTTAAAAATGGAAGAGAAGACTGGAGAAGATATGAATGTGTAATATCAAGAGTTACTTTGGTTTTGTTCATCATTCATCTTGGCCCTGTAATACATGTAAAGGAAAATTCCATCCTATCCAATTATTATTACAAAAGAGGTACACTGTGCATTAGTTCTTCATGTTGCTTGGGTTCCAAATTGCTAACCTTTGAAACATTACTTCCAGTGAACCACTGTCATATATTGCTGTCATTAATTTGTTTCTGAGGCCTTACCCAATGTTAGTTGTTTTGGCTGGACTTTGTGATGAGAGTTTCAAAATTTCTAATATTACTGATTTGATGTCGAGTACCATGAATTGGTGAATTTATGCATCAAATAATGTACTGGACCATGTAGTGAAAGTTCATTTGTTTTGAGTGAATTGATCACAATTGGGCACATGGATAATTGTCTCATCTACTTTTGCCATGTTTTTTCCGTACATGCAAATACTTTGGATGATTTCCTAGGTCAATTTGTGGGCTGTTGTGTTAAAAGTTTGATAAGCTGTGGCAATTGAGATATTTTTACATGTCCAGCATCATGTGATGAAAGTTGCCATCGTTATCCTTTAATGGACATCTCATCCTGAATGATTGATTGTAAAAATTTAAGTTATACCAAGTCACTGCAAGCTACATTTTCAAAAATTTCTCACAAGCGTGTGGTTCATCTGTTGCTAACTGAGACTATTTTATTCTTTGTAAATAATCAGGGACTGGGAAGATGGCAATCCCGCCTCTTGGGGAACTAGTCCTCAATATCAGGTGTTGCACCTTGGCTAATTTTGTTTTATATTTCCTTGGATGCAGTGACGCTGCTTTTGGATGTTACTATTTGAAGGTCATTTGGTTCTAATTTTTCATGTTGTTTTCTTCTGCCTGAATTTGTTTTTGTTGCTATATTACTTCAGCCAGGAACTCCTCCTGCCCGACCTTATGAGGCACCTACTCCTGGTTCTGGCTGGGCGAACACACCAGGTGGTAATTATAGCGACTCGGCAACACCAAGGGAAAGTAGCCCAATATATGGTAATGAAGCCACATGTCAACTTGTTTGATGTTCTATCATGAGTTTTTAGACTTCAGGTTGTAATGTTTTCTCTTTCTCTAGGAAATGCTGCCAGTCCTTATGTGCCTTCAACACCCGGTGGACAGCCGATGACTCCTAGTTCTAATTCGTACCTTCCTGGCACTCCTGGTGGGCAGCCAATGACACCTGGCAATGTGGGATTGGATGTGATGTCTCCTGCAATAGGTCAGATGCAAATCTATTTCTCATACTGCAGTTGTAAATTCTTTCTCGGAAAAAGAGAATTGCTTTATTTGAATCACATAACAAAGTACTCTTTTATGATGACATTGTTTAATTTTCGTCCTTTGTGTTCATGCATGTGCCATTTTACTAGTAGAGTAATTTTTAGTTATTCAATACTGTAAATGCTCATAAATCCAATCCTGAAATTACCAATCTGCCTTCTAATTGGGATATTAGTACCAAATTAGTGTTGAAGTTGGTTATCCAATAACAATATAGAAGTTCAGCTTTTGACCCTGGGTTCGTTATGCTAGATTTATGTTTTCTTGAATGATCACTGAGCCTTTTGAATTTAGTTTTCCAAGGTGAAAATCTTAACACCAATTCAACTAGTTTACTTCGTAATTAAGTCAATTAACACCTAGTATTCTAATTTGTTCATGTTGCTTTACAGTGTTCTCATTAGTTCAAACCCTTAACTTTCACCTATTCAGCATAATGGAAGATGATTTTCGTCCTCCTCGATGAGAAAACTATTTTCCTTTAATCTTATTTGTGACACTGCTAAACCTATTTTAGTTCTAATAACACTAGCTTGTAGGACTTTATATATATATATATATATATACAAGTTAAATCTAGCATGTAGGTTTTGAACATAATTGATTTTACATTATCAATATTTTCTTCACTCATGTGTAGTTATGCTTGTGATTATATTTTTAGAAAGAAATTTTTATTTCGATATTGAACTTAACGCGGCATAGACCAAAGGCATGCTCTGCTTAATTTAATTTATTTAAATGCAGGTGGAGAAGGCGAAGGCACTTGGTTTTATGCCCGATGTTCTGGTGAACGTCCGACGGGCCGGAGAGGATTACAATATCGGAGTTGTTAGGGAGGTGCTGATGGTAGGTTTTATTTATCTACATTCAGAAGTCATTACATGATCCTTTCATTTTCCAGACTCCCGGAAAGGTTTTTGAATTGAAATCATCATTTATTTTGCAGGATGGATCCTATAAGGTTGCTCTTGGATCAACAGGCAACGGCGACCTTGTAACAGCCCTGCAAACCGAATTGGAAAAAGTAAGACCTAAGAAATCCGACAAGATCAAGATCATGAATGGCTCGTTACGTGGGTACACCGGAAAACTCATTGGTATCGATGGCTCGGACGGAATAGTAAAACTCGATGAGACTTATGAAGTCAAGATATTGGATATGGATATCCTTGCCAAACTTGCAATGCAGTAAAAAGGTCAGTCATTTTTCCAGGATCATCAAATTGAGATGTGCTTCATCTTTCCACGTAATTCTTTGCTTAAGGGAATACTTGACCATGGAGCTGTAAAATGTATATTTTGTCTTCAAAAAAATAGAATTTTTATTGTGATGTAGTTTGGTGAGAAAAAAATTAATTTGATCTTTTTAATAGCAAGTGTTGGCAATTGGTTGATTAGATAGATAATGTTTTTTTGCATCATGACAATTGTTGATTTTATGGTTATGTTCTTTATATATATATATATATATATATAATTTTTAGGAAAAAGTAAAAATATAGAATGTGAGATTTGTAAAAAAAAAATTGTTATTAAACCATTAGCGGTATTAATTTGAATGGATAAAATTGGTATTTTATTAAAAAAATTAATTTATATATATATATATATTAAATTTACTATTTTTTTTAAAAGTCTATTAAATAAAAAAAATTTAAATTTAAATTTAAACAATTCAACCAAACCATTTTTTTATGTAATGTGGCGATTTATTATAGATGTATAATAAATATCATGCCAATTATATCAATTTTACAAATCTATGATTGATTGTGACAAAAGACTAAAAATAATTGAGAGGCATGCAATTGAAAACCTATAATTACATTGAGGTTTTAGCATACAACACTACCTTTTTTTTTATTATTATTATTATTATTTTTTTTTTGATGTAATTTACCATCATTTATTAAGAAAATCATATTTACTTTCTTATTTTTTTTTGCAAACAATGAACAATATAAAAAAAAAGTATATATATATATATATATGTTTTTTAGATGTCCTCAAAAAAAAAAATGATTTTTCCCATAGCAATCATTAGATCACTCATCTAAGGGCTGTTATTTTATTACTAACCTTGGAGGGGGTGAGGTTAGTGATGCTAACCCCACGTCCAGAGTTAGATGCTGTTAGATGATAATCTAATGGTTGTTGTGAGACGTTCCTAGATTTTTAAATCTAGAAATATTTCTAAATTACAATCCTCATCTTTAGATTTGATAAAGAAAAAGTAAGAATAAGGATAAGAGAGATAGACACATATTAGTGCATGAATAGTATCATAAACAGTCAACAATAAATCTATAAACGTACATAAAGAATTGATCTATTATATATATACTGTTCATGAGCTGTCAACGTTCATAGATTTAAATTTGATGTACATAAAGAATTTCTCTCTCTCTCTCTCCCTATATATATATATATAATTATCCAAACCACCCTTCTATTATAAATAATCACGAACCAAAAAACACTTCAGAGTTTTTATTTTAAAATTCTAAAGATATACAATATTATGTTTTAATAAAAAAAAAAGTCATCTAAATAATTTCAAATAATATAATAATTTCAAAAACATATAATATAAGCATTTTTTATTAAATATTAATAAATTGTGCTAGATCCCAATAAAAACATCAAACAGGGGACTACATATAAAAAAAAATATGTCCATATATATAAATACAATTAATTTTTTTCAAGGGGTATATATGCATAAACACCTAGCAAAAGATATATATATATATAGATATACTTGGAACGCAGTGCTTGAGGTTTTGAACTAGTGATCAAAAGCTCGAGCTTGAGAGAAACCATGGCGACGAAGAGCAACGACAACGAAAGCAAGGGCTTGCCACTTGATTTCTTTCCTAATATAACTACTCTTTGATCTTTATTTTCCAAAAAAAAAGATTCATTTTTGCTTATAAATAAGCCTGTTCTCTTGTCCTTCAAGAACCATTTTCAGTTTCCTCTACCTTTCTCTTGGCTTCGGAGGTAAATCCCTAACCCTAGATCTTAGTCATGGTGCGGGGACGCAATAGGGAGGTGGAGATGTATGAGGAGGTTGGCCGGAGGAGGGGAGTATGTGGGAGGAAGCGCCGGAGATTGGGTTTGGAGTTCTTTGAGCTTGAGGCCGCGGTGGATAGCGATGAGGAAGAGGAGGAGGAGGAGTTGGAGGAGGAGGGCGATGGTGGTATGTTCTTCTTCTTCACATTTTTTTTTTTAGTCTCAATTGAAAATTCAAAAATTTCTGGGTTTAATTTGATGTTCAGGCGCATTGTTGAAAGATTTATTTTTTATTTTTATTTTTTAGTTGTTTGATGTGTTGTGTAATTATAGAATTGGGTAGAGCAGGGTCACAGCAAAAGTACTTGAAAAATAATAACAATAAAGATGGACACAGGATGTACGTGAAAAACTCTAAAACAAATTAGGATAAAAACCACGGGAAAGGTAGAAGAATTTCATTAGAGTGGATAATAGGAGTTACAAGATTTTTATTAACAAGGAGAACACCAACTTATTCTCTTCTGTAATAGAAGGAACACAAACACTTTAATTTTTCTTTCCACTATTTCCTCCCACTTTCTTTCTCACCCTCACACTTCTCTGAAAATGGTACACTTAGAGATGCATTTTGCATCTCTATTTATAGGAGAAAGTGAATGATAATTAACTCACTTAATCCAAAGATTAATAGGTGAGGATTAGGTGGATATATATATATATATATATATATGTAAATATATTACATGTGCAGCCACCATTCCATGATAATATTTTAACATGATGACTGATGTTCTTTCCGTTGAGAGCAAATCTGTTGATCTCTCTAGGGATACATGAATGTCATGCCCTGAACCCAGCTCGCTAGACCCGGTGTGCAGACAAACGACCGCAGACCCACAAGGTGTGAGCCCCATAGGCCTGCAAGGCCTCAGAATATGATTCACGACAGACAAATCTATAACAACCCAACTGAGTTACAGGATTACTAACTCTACAAAGTACACAATACCGGAATATAGAAATCCAAAATACAAAATACAAAATACAGGAATACATGGATAGACAATGACAAGAACTCAAAATTTACAACAGATAAGACAACATCTACAGACAATCTTTCAAGATCCACGCTGGTCTATCACTCTTGATCTGAAAAGGATTTAAAGAAAATCCATGAGCTCACTAACCCAGTAAGTAATCCAGATATTATTTTAAAACAATAGGGTTTACGAATCTCGATTCCAAAAATTAAGAATAATTCAAAGTTTAAATATAGTTTAAACAAATACAAAATAAATAATTCAACAGAGGTATAGTTCTCAAGTAATAATGCTATTTAAGATAACTGAAATCAAAAGAATACCAGATTTCAGAACTGCGAATAATAATTCGCCAGAAACGAGCATAGGTCTTCAAAACATAATTTAAAAAAAAAACAAAATACAAAGTGAAATATTCTA
Source organism: Dioscorea cayenensis subsp. rotundata (assembly GCF_009730915.1). Taxonomy (NCBI): domain Eukaryota; kingdom Viridiplantae; phylum Streptophyta; class Magnoliopsida; order Dioscoreales; family Dioscoreaceae; genus Dioscorea; species Dioscorea cayenensis. Next base: position 14,459 of record NW_024087192.1, read on the forward strand.
ATAAAGAATATTTCCAAATATGATTTATCGGAATTCAAAACCCAGAAATACGATATCAAAAATATAGAAATTTCAAGACAGGACAAATATTTGTGTTTTTGCAGAAAATCAAAATCAAAAGGGCAAAGCCAAAAAGTAACAGATTCAAGTGTGTGTCTCCAAATTCACTGTCAGTGCCAAAGGTCATTTGTTTATCCTCGGTGACAGACCCGAGCCAAAATAACAGAAGTCATTTATTTACCCTCGGTGACCCGAGATTGAATACCGAGTGGTCGCTGATTATTTCATCGAATCGGACACGTGCAGAAACTGCAGTCTCTTTTTCCCAAAATTACTTGTCGACAAGGTCGGGGTTTAACCTCCCAATCGATGAGGTTGCATATTGCTCATTTGGAGACCAAAAATATTCGAGACAGATTCCAAAGCTAAGAAAAATAGAATTTTTCACGAGATATTTTTCCAAGTATTCAAATTAAAAATAAAAAAATAAATTATATGTATAAGAATATACCCATTTTCAAGCCAAGAATACATAATAATTAAATGAATAATAATTAACTAAATAATTAATTAAATGCAAAAGAATTTACCAACTTTTCCAAACCTTAGCCTGGTTTCCATTTTGAAGAAATAGTAACCACAATTCACAATTATTTTGCCAAAAAAGCATGCAAAACAAAGAGCAGTTAAATAAATCAATAAATAAGCAATTAATATATATATATATATATATATATATGTATATGAAAATGCCAACTTTCAGCTTTGGCCGGATTCCCACATGAAGACATAAGAAATACCAAGCTTCCACTAAAACAAACATCTCATAAAAATAATAATAATGATAAAATAATAAATAAATAAATATAAATATTGGTAAGGTAAAAACCATGTTTTTAACTAAGTGTAAGAGTTATTTATGCAAAACATAAGTAATAAAATGTGATAGCATTTCCAAAATAATTTCAAAGAATAATCATAATAAATTTTCAGAAAATTTATATAAAATAAACTCAAAATAATAAAATTTTAAATACAAGAGTTCAAGGGATTATTTACCTCGAAAATACTCTACTCCAATACACAATGTGAAGACCCAAAGCCATTTCTCAAGTGGTCCTATAATCCATGGATTAACAACCATTACAACTCAAGAAATAATGAACCAATCAAAACATAAAATGAACAACATAACTAGGGTTGTTGGTCATCATTAAGGCAACTACCTAAGATCACCCAAGGACTGCAAGGTCGCTTTCATATGCAAAAACACACATTCTAAGGCTGCAAAAATTAGAAGGTGAGTGTGTTCTTCTAAGCATGCACTAGTTGGCCCTTAAGCATGCTTGAAAGAAACAAGAAGACATGCAAAACAACTAATTTACAAGCATAAAGCTTGGGTTTCTAATGAGTTCAAAAACATTAATAGGCTGCAGGTTTTCATGCAAGAATATGCAGAGATAAACACTCAAATGGCTGCAGCTTTTGATGTAAATATAAGTATATATGTATACCAACAAAAGGCTGTAGTTTTCATGCAAAAATATGCAAAGATAAACACTCAAATGGCTGTAGTTTTCATGCAAATATATGCCTATATATTCTTTCAAAAGGATAAAACTCTTGAAGCAAACCTAAGAATATAAACAAACAAGTTTTCATCTTGGCATGCAAACATGCTATGAATGGAAAGCTAAGCTTTTGATCGAGGTGGACAATCATCGGTAACTACCTCTAGGTTTGCCAACAAGTTGGCGACGATGATCCCTTCCCCGGCTTGATCACCGTCGCTATAGTGCTCTGCAATGATACTCACCCTTGAAGCTCTAAGTGGAGAAGTAATGGAAACCAAGGAGATGAAGGAAGCAAGGGAGAGAGGAAGGAGGCAAGGAGGTTGACACTTGATTTGACTACAAGCATGGATGTGATGGAGCCCGGGAAATCCTCCGGGAATTCCTCTTTTTAACAAGCTTTTCACAACAAGATGACAAGGAGAAGATGGATTATGGGAGAAAAGAGAATAAATAAATAAATAAATATATATATATATATAGCATCCTAAGCAAGAGTTAATGCATGGGCGGGGTCCACAATCCTCCTCTTCTTAAAAGAGTTTAGTCCTCTAAACTCACACCTGATCATGGAAAAGAAAATGGCTACCCTTCAAACTGAGGTGGTTAAAAAATCTAGATTATAGTCATGTGACATGGACAACTGATGATCACCAAACAAGAAATGAAATAGTAATACAAATGATCTATTGGTTGCCTCTTGCAATTCTGACACCAAAATAAGGTAAAACTCCGTCTCTTTGCATTTCTCATTAACTACTACACCATGTCCATTAATTGTACGACTGCTTTGCTTAAATTTTTCTTGCAGGTAAATTGTCATCAACAATCAGATTTAAAATGTCTAACACGCTATCCTCACTTAGGTATCATCAATTTAATCATCATCATCATCATCATCATCATCATCATAATTATCATTGTAGTTGTTGTTGTCATTTTGAAAACCAAGATCAAATTCTTCAACTATTAAGCATATTAAGAAAACATTGTCAAAATGATGTATTGAAATATAATTAAGACTGCTCATTTAAATGAGATCACCAATAGCATCTCGTGAATATAGCAGACATCATCAAAATTATTAGCATGGATTCAAAACCAAATGGGTCCAAAAATATATAAAAAAAAAATTCAATTTCCTTATCAATTGAAAGCTATATTTCCAATAAAATTATGAGCCAAAATCATTACCCAATTACTTCACTAAACTCAATGGAAAAAGGAAATCCCTCAAATTAAAACAAGTTATAATATCTGCTATACAACAAGCTCAAACCTTAACAAAATTCAAGGGTTTAACAAATATCCTTTCCTTACAAGCACCAATATTGCAATAGTATAGTAATCACCTTGACGATCACCAAGTATCTACCCAGTTTAAAAATTTTCTTTCCCCAAGAGATTGTGCTAGATTTACATATCAATGACTGCATAAGATTAATAAAATCCACTTGAACAACATGGCATGAATCCTCTCATAATCAAGATGAAACCCTAAAGTAATAAGGCTCATTTTACCTTCCCAAGATGATTCTCCAATAATTATCAATTGTTAACTGAAGACATTGCAACAACATGTCACTCAGAATTATTCCCAGTATCAAGGAGGATAAGAACATCATCAAACTATAAGAAATGTTATTCCTCAAAATTTCTCAAGCATATCTTGCCATCCAAAGCTCAAATCAATACTTTAATAGTTTATACAAAGGCCAAGGACAAGCACAACTTTACTTCACAAACTATTTTAGCATCCAGAGATGTCAATGAAACACACCTAACTAAAAAGTAGTATACAAGAGGCAACCTTCTAGAATATAGAACATTGAAGAAAATGGATCTAAATGTACAAATGATGCCCATAAGAGGATAACATTGTATGCAGCTCAATGTGATATTGGTAATTATCAAAATGGATAAACCAAAGGAAGGCAATGAACAATAGCATAGCACATGAGCCATATCGAATATGAGAAGCAAAATGACAACTAAGGGAGTTTCTAAAAGAGGGATATGACTCACATCATTTTACTTGGCACCAGACATGCTTTAGGACGGAAAGAAAGCATCTCCTTCTCAAAGAATCAAATAATCCACTAGATTCTCCTTGACAATCAGAAAATTCAAACATATAGGTAATTAATGCTCAAGCTACACAATCACGGGCGATGCAAATGACCAAGAGGCTTTTCCCCCCTACTAAATGACAAAGAAAATGTATGCATGCTTTTGATCAATGTAGATAAGTTCCCGAACTAAATAACACATAATTGACTAATAATTTTGTATTCCTTACATCTATGTTTTTGCCGATAATGTTGTGGAGAGTTCTAAAGTAACTGCTGGCATTGCTAGAATTGGGGATCATGAGTTGCATGATCTTGTACAGCTCGAGTAAGTTCTCAAATATGTTTGAATGGTCACTATTTATTTATTTCAGTTGTTGATCAGTCCATTCTTGATTGCTTATACTTACCATGAACATTATGCAGCAATCTGTCATTTGGTGTGATAATTCGTGTGGAAAATGAAGCATTTCAGGTGAGAAAATAAATTCTGGAGTGTTGTTGTTGCTTCTTTTTGTTTGTTAATTTTGTCTGCCTATTTAGGTGCTTAAAGGAGTTCCGGATAGACCTGAGGTTGTACTTGTTAAACTGAGGGAAATCAAAAGCAAAATTGAAAGACGGGTCAATGCCCAAGATAGATCTCAGAGCATAGTTTCTACAAAGGACGTTGCGAGGGTTCTCGAGGGACCGTTCAAGGTAAGATGATCATCTCGACTGTTCTGAGTTGCCAAATTAGTATGCTGGGTGCATCACTTTCAGCATAATATTTTGTTTTTGTTTTCTTAAACATAGGGCAAGCAAGGTTCTGTTGAACACATACACAGAGGGATCCTTTTCATTTATGACCGTTATCACATTGAGCATGCTGGTTTCATTTGTGTGAAAGCTTGATCTTGCATCGTCGTTGGTGGACCAAATGTATGCTCTATGTTCTCATTGTCAAACTTTTAAACACCTTTTTACGACACAATCTACAAATTTGAGATACATCTGTTCACTGTTATAATTGATGGTCTGATGGTTATGCTTGCAGGGTTCTTGTCATTGGGGTTTGAATTTTTTTTGGTTGGTTTAGCTTTGATTAAAATACATATACATCCACATATATATATATATATATATATAGCGTATTTTGGGAAGTCCGTAGATTTTCAGATTGAAAATCTATAGGCATCTCTTGGATTGTTGGCAAGCCCCCAAAACCTCTGCCTCCAATTTTACTAAAACACTTTATATAGAAAGAACTTTTTGAGGTAAGGCGATAAACGCCAACCTCGAGGGTAGTATGTGGGTGGGAATCTGCACAACGTCCCTCACGCTAAACCTGGGGAGCTCGGTCGATGGGAATCGAACTCAGCGTCTCGCCAATGAGAGGACCCGGGAGTGCACTGGGCTATAAGCTCGCTGGTAGAAAAGAACTAATTTTACTGATTTGAATAAATAAATAGCCTTTATAAAAACATTATCATCAAAAGGAAATAGTATATTTTTGTGTGCAATAATAAACATTGGTGAAAAAAAAACAAATGATAAATAATTACAACTTTTGTAGGGAGAATAACAAAGATATTCAGTATATGATTTATTAATTAGGCTCCTAATTAAGATTGCCTTTATAATATCATCACAATAATTTTAAAAACAAATTCAACCAAAATTTACTTATTAACATACACATCAATAAAAGGGTAAAAACATTCCACCATTGCACTATTGGCAAACAATGCTATTCAGAACTTGAATAAAAATGAAGCAATTATCATTTCAGATCAAACTTTTTTCAAAGTCACATACACATCAACAAAGCCTAAAAATAATCATGTACAATTTTACAAAATTTTGCAAAATTTGAACAAAATTCAAACTATTATCATTTACCAAAATTATCATTCAAACAATTATCGAAACAAAAATTAGACCCTTTAAATTATTGCTCTCCTTCCCTGCATATCCTAGTAGATCAATTAACCAATAGTGTTTCTTGTATGATCTGATCACTTAGCCTGGGAATGTCTTCTTCCTTCGGTTAAGGTCTTCTCCTTAAGATGTGAATCTTGTCGAGACTGCACTACATCTGCCGAAGTCAAGGCTACACTGCAATCAGTAAATGAAAAACCACATGCATCACAGTAGTTGGCAAGTTGAGCATTATTCCAATCAGAAATTAGGAGAGGTTTGGAAGCCGTACCTTCCCCAATGTCATCGCGCGATGCCTTTTTCTTTGTTGATTTCGGTGGTTCAACAATGTAACCTGCCTCTTCATTGAAATGTGAGGAATGTTTCTTGGGACTCTCATTTCTTTGGGTACTCCTGGGTTGCTCAGCAATGACTGACTTGGATCCCCTAAGCAAATCAGGCATAAGTTCCCTGAGGTTTCTCTTGAATTCAGAAACTGAATCATCCGATTCATATAAGCTATGAAGAGTCTCCATGACATCTGAAGAAGATTGTAATTTTTCTTGTTCACTAGTTTCCTTTGCCAAACAATCTTCCTTTAAAATAGGCTGTCTAACCGCAGGCTTTAGGGCCCACACTCCTGCTAAAAACTCCCAAGTGAAACCCGACGACGGTATCATAGCCGGTATCGATGATTCATCATTGAAGTTTATGTTCTCCAATTCTGAACCCTTAGACTTTTGGAAATCAAATGAGAATCCTCACTAACTTCCAATTCCTTGCTCCTGAGTTTCTACCCACCAATAGGCCCCACTAACCAGCCCAGAATCCAACGGAGAAATAGAATCCTTCACTTTCCCATCATGGACCTCAATAGGGCTAGATTGGCCCAAGTCATAGCCCACCTCATGCCCTATGATCATAGAAGTCTGCCCATCCACCGGCTCGTCATCCGGCCCATGTACCACATGAGACACAGTCTCCCTAACATCACCAGGTTGCATATTCTTTGAATATACTCAGCCCATATCACGGCCCACTTCACAAAGCAATAATGGGTCACCCATTTCGTTGTCATTCGCACTCAATTGGCCCAGATTGCCATCAGATTCAACCAAAGTAATTGGATCCAACGCCTTTTTGAGCATCACAAGCCCCTAACTTGTTTCCTCTCCACGTGAGTTGATTGGGCAGAATTCTCGGACGTTATGGACACACCAACTGTTCCTTTTTGTACTTTCACCTTCCATTGCACGAGTAGCTGATTGGCTCATGTGACGTCCGGACGTTCTGGACACGCTCATGCAACGTCCGGACGTCAGAGCTCACCAGTCTACGTCGCTCGGATACCTAAGCACGAGCATTACCAACGGTTCGGTCTCTCGCAAAGTTCGGACCAACAGTCCATCCCCCATGTGGATGGGCGAGGGTGCAAATTATATTGAAAGAACTATTTTTTTTGAGGTAGGGGCGATAAAGCGCCAACTCTCGGCGTACGTAGGGAGGGAAATCGCGACAACGTCCTCAGCGCTCGAAATCGGGGCAGCGGTCGGGGATAATCGAACTCACGTCCCTCCCAACGAGAGAACCTGGGGACCGCTGGGCTATAAGCCCGTTGGTAAAAAGAACTAATTTTGATGATTTGAATAAATAAATAGCATTTATAAAAAAAAACTTTATTATCAAAGGAAATAGTATATTTTGTGTGCAATAATAAACATTGGTGAAACAAAAAAAAAAAAACAAATGATAAATAATTACAACTTTTGTAGGGAGAATAAAAAAGATATTCAGTATATGATTTATTAATTAGGCTTCTAATCAAGATTGCCTATATAATATCATCACAAGAATTTTAAAAACAAAT
>NW_024087193.1:0-49006 GCF_009730915.1 Dioscorea cayenensis subsp. rotundata
GGATAGTTCCGAATGAAACGATTAATAATATAGGATGAAAATGAAAATGAAAATGAGATTCTTATCTGATATTAAGTTTTTTCCACCTAAACGAGATTTTTGTAGTTGTGATGATGATCATTTTCAAAATAATCCTGTTTCATACTTAGCTGATATGGTGAATCATTATTACTTGAAAGACCCATCTCGTTTTACCCTTTCTCCATCTTCAGTTCAGAAGATTGTAACATCTATAATTTTAAAATCATATAATTTCTCTCTACCCGAAAGTAGTTAAAATTATTGATAGAAATCCATCAACGTTTTATATATTTCAAAAATAGTAATATTGAACCAAATGGCTATTTTTGTTATAGGAGCTAACGATAAAAGATGATGTTGTTCTTTTTCTATGGTAGATCTTGTTAGGAAATATTATATTACATCTTCTTTTGTAAGAGTAGAAGCTCTATATTTATTTCTTCGTTTATACAAGCGTGTATAATACCGATGTAGTAAACATTGGTAAAGATTAAGAATTGTATAAATCGGATCTAAGTAATACCTATCTTATTATTGATAGACGAGAAATTATTTTATGATTTTATCAAAGATGAATATAAATTCTTATATTTTTATATTTAATTAAAGAATTTTGTCAATTTAACAAAGTTTTATTACCAAATGGAGAAGTTGTTGACTACGATCAAAACTATATTTGTTGACCGTAATGGAGAATATTTTAAGCCCGTGACGCGGTATTATGCCGATGGGTATATTTTCCCAACTCTTATTGACTATCTATTTATCTAGCTTAGACATATTATTCATGGATGAATACCCTGACTTTGAATATAGACGATATGGACCTGACGTTTTTATAGCTGTTCCCCATGATAAAAAAGAAATAGATAATCCTATTGAGGTGTTTACGACTTTATTTAAGAAACTTCAATTAACTGGAAATATATCAATAATTTTCTCCGGGTGATCAAAATATTAAAATGTATTACGGTATGTTCGGGATAAGTCATGATGGATATATTGAGTGTCTTTGATGATAACTTCAGGTGTTTTAGTGAGATAAATAATATCTTATATAGAGTTAGAAAAAAGCAGTAGAGCGATTAGCGGAATATTATTTCATCAAAAATGTAATAATGTAATGCCATCATACATGAGGCACCCTTCTCTTCACAGTCAAATCGAAAAGAACCCGTCCGGTTGGCGGTGGAGAGAGGGTAAAAGAGAGGGTATGAGGGTCTTTCACGAAGGAGGGGAGAAAGAATTGACAAGACACCATCTCCCATGAGTTGACTCGCCTAGCAGAAAGCATATCTGATTCTTTATACAGACACCACACCTGATGAAATAAAAGCAGAGCCGGACTAACTAGTTATCGTCCATTTCTGCTATACTAACTTATGACACTTCAAATCATCCTACTCTACTCAATCCTTTACACCGATGTATCTTTCATACTATCCAGAAATTCAGACGCATGGGCTACGTTTGTTTACCAAGCAAAGCAGACAACGGGCTTGGAAAGCGCTAAAGAGAAAAAGAAATAGAAGATGAGGAATAGAGAATACCAACCAAGAGAACAAAAGACGTAGAAAGTCTCGCAGCACAGCACAGAAACAAAGAAGAGGGGGCAGAGACAGACAGACCAAGAGCACTGCTCTAAATGTAACCAAAAGCAGTCGAAATTCTATAACAGATTTTTACCGGGACGGATCAAACTGTGATTGAATATCTTTCTTTCTCTCCTCAATCTCTCTTTCCTTCTGGGATAATTTATAATTTAGATTAGTAATTTCTTTGTTTAGCTGTAAACATTTTTCCTTTAGTTGGGAGATGATTAGTTTACTACTGTGATCTAGACAAGACAAGTCTGTGATATGAATTGGCTCAGTATCCACCCACACATCTCCATGGAATACTTCACACCTCTTGTTGCCCAGCTTAATTCCCACTTTGACGAATGAGTCTTTCTTGAAGATGTTAAGGGTGTGCTTATTGATCCGGAAGGGAAATTCCGCCTGAACGAGTATTTCCCGGGTTGGATCTAAATATAGTTGCTCAAAGAATGAAGGTTCAATTTGGTTTTTAGCTGGTCCCTTGAACTTAAAGATAAATTGACCCTCAATGTTATAGTAACCATAGGATTTGGGTGCTAAAAAGTATCCCATCTTTATTTCATCCTCTAGCTTAAACTTTCCTAAGTCAGAAGAAGAAATCACATCACTAGGCAGTTGATGCCCAAGCACAACCGAGTCAGTGTCCGTGTAGTAGCAGTCCTCTCTTGATATAAAGGGGTACATATAGATCCTAGCGGATGCAGTGATAGCAGCAGCTAGTTGTACAGCAGCGTTTTTTGGTGGTACCCAATAATCCGTGCTTTTTCCGGTATTGATATGGTAGGAAACGATGTAGTATGTCTCGCTAAGCCTGTCACCGAAAATTAAGTCACTATGCCGGATCAAATCAAAGTATCTCTCTTCAGAGCAGATCTCGGTAATGGTGCTTTTAGGGTTAATGCCGAATCTCCCGTAGAGAGTGTTCATAATGAGCTTGTATACATATGACAAGGCATCATTTCCTTTCTTCTTTGCCTCAAGCCTGTTCTGAAAAAGATCGCTGACAAAGTCCCGGAAGGGGCTTTCCATCTTCTCAAAAAGGTAGCCGGAGATTGGAATCACTGTGTAGCCTAAGTCTCTTGCATACTTTAACTCTTCGCTATAGTAGACACCAATAAATTCCCCAGTTGGAAAGATAAGAGTGTCATTTTGGTCTCGATAGGGAAGAAAGGGCTTTTTTTGATAGTCTTAGGACAGACGACATACGCCTCGATAAAGCCGAAGATGCTATCTAAGTCCTTCCCATTAAGATTACCATGCCAGACTGGAACACCACCGGGCATTGGATATTCTTTCATTACGAAGGGATACAGAGAGTTCACGTCGTAATAGAATAGGTTTGAACCTATGGGCTTGAATGCGTCCGTATGACCACCGTAGTAGCCACGCCTTATAAAGTTGTCTTCATTTTGGTTGGGGATGTGGATTGGCCAATTGCATTCATCGTAATATTTCATACGATAGATGCTTAGAGAAAGGGATGAAAGTGTTAACTTGCTTACTATGTCAATACTGTAATGCTCCCAATATATACCTTGACATTTTCGCATTACACCACCAAGCAGATGGATGTCCTGCTTCATATAGCTTAACAAACGGTCTTTCAGACTAAGCAGATTTGTCAAACTCACTGATTTATGATCTATACAGCCTTTCTCACCTAGCTCAGGGCAGAGATTCGCAGCTAGGGAGCTCAGTTTTCCAGGGAGAAGATTCAAGGAATCTCGGAACCGGAATAACAACTTCTTACCTGAATAGACGGTTACTTCATAAAGATTATTGTTCCTCATCAATGGCTTCACTTTGTAGTTTTGGTGATTACATGCAAGGTGCCTTAGCAAAATGATTCCATCGAATCTAGAGAAGTTGTGAAAGTAAATAGTTAAAGTTTTCTTTTCTTTTCTAGCTATCATGGCCATGGCCTTAATACTAAGTCATAAAGAACCTTAGTACTTCTTTCTTCAAAAAGAATCCAAGATTAAAGAGTAATCCTCACTAAAAGTAGCTTTTCAAACCATAAGATCCTCGATCTTCTCATTAGACGAACCATCAAGAGACCGGCGAGCATAAGGCTTATGAACCCCATCAATCAATAGTGTCTCAATATCACCTACCATCAATGCTTTTAAGTTTTGTGTTAAATGCTTTGAGTCTTTGGATATGCCTTGAGAGCTCATGCCTGACACATTTTTGATCTTCCTTGTAGTCTTGCTCCTTTACGGGTAATTCTTCTTGCTGATTGAAGAAAAAGCTAAATCTCTCCTCTTCGGATAAGGCAGGCCTATCCATCTTTTTACAATCCATATATGCTCTGGATCGAGATTCGAACAACAACATCCCCATCAGTATATTACAGCGTATTTTTATATATTTTTAATATGACCATAGACCTTACTCATTGGAATAAGTTCGTTATTAAGATTAGTTAAGGGTATAGCTAGCCCATCAGTAAATGTGATTTCCTCCCCGAAGACCGCATAATGGTTAAGGGAAATCGTGAAACTTACCGTAACCAGATAAGGATGAATAAACAAACTGGTTTAAGAGATCCATGGTAGCAAGACTGAGGAGCTCGTCCTCCCCAATAAAAGGGTAAGGTTCGGTGAAGTTATGCTAGCAATTATTAAACCAGGATACGGCTCTTTCAGTTCAGTTCCTTCAATCTTTTGATACAAGCGATTCAATACCTGTTCCCTCAATAACGCTCCTGTTGTTGTGCTTCATGTTAAATAATTCATTATCATCATCTTCAATAGTGTACACAGGATGAGGGGTTTCCTCCTAAAAAGCCCTTTCCTAAAAGCATTAATTGCATCTAAAATAGGAGTCACTCTACGGTGGCTCTTTCAATCTTCTCTTCTTCCCTTGATTCACCTTTGAATCCTCGATGATGGCCCAAAAGTCACTTTCCCAAAAACTCGATGCTAGGTAACTTTTTCGAGTTTTCTTTTTATACCCCCAAGAATCAAGTTAGTACATCGGGCAAAAGTGTATGCAGTATGTACTTTTGCCCTGTCTAGATCTCGGATGATTCAAAATCACAATCCCTAGGATACGGCCGTGAATCTCTTTATCCGGCGAGTGTATATCTCGGATGATCTTCTCTTTAGCGGTTGAGATGCATGGGTGTGTGGCTTCGCTTCAGCCCATGTTCTCCTCTAGACCATGCTCTCTGACTTCTTAGATGTACATGGCCATGTACATCACATACATAGCCATGTTCTTCTCAGTATGGCTTTGGGTTGGGGAGTACATGGTTATACTCATGATCCATGTATTTCTCTAGATGCTCAACTTGCCAATAATCAAAAATACATGGGTAAGTACACGCGTGTACTTTGCCTGTGTATTTCTCTGAATATTGTTTTTAACCCCGTTTTGCTCCCGATTTCATTTCTTTGGTTTCCATTGTGCTTCTTTTGTCCTGAAAGTATAAATGGAACAAATTAAATATCAATTCCTCCATAAAAACACACTTGAAGATCACTTAAGTGAAAAATAATCAGTAGGGATATGTATAATAGCACTTATCAATAAGCTATCCATCAACCCAACCTTTCCACCCGTAAAAAAATAAAAAGCACCATGGAAAATGAAGTTTGACTTAAAGAAGAAAGCCAAAGACTAAACAAAAAGTTGATTAAAGTTGATTAAAGTTGATTTCATAGGGGAAGAAAAGTATCATGATTGGATTACTAGTATAGTTCCTATAAAAAAATTAAAAAAAAAAAAATTTGGCACATAAGGATTTGTGAGAACTTTAGGGACTTAAACAAGCCACGTACTAAAGATGATTTTTCACTATCGGTCATTGAGATTTTGATTGATAATATATCTCCATATGAAATATTTTTCTTTCATGGATGGTTTTTTTGGGTACAACCAAATCAAGATAAATCTAGAGGAAGAAAAACAAACTGCATTCAAGATATCGATAGACATCTACTATTACAAAGTTGTATAATTTGGGTTAAAGAACACATAGGTAACATACTAAAAGGCAATGAACAAGATTTTTGATAAATTGATCCACTAAGTCATAGAATACTATGTAGATAACCTGGTGGTGAAGACATACTCAGAGATCATGATGCTCCTCTTACATGACTATCCAACCAAGGACAACAAGCGCACTAATGACACTAGTCATATAGTAAGTAAAATTGTCAACCGTAAGAGAACTAGAAATACTAGTACTAACTACTCTTCCATTATCTAGCCTAGTAATCAATTAGGGTAAGCTAAATCAACTAAAACTAAATCAAGGGCTAAATAATTAGGAAATAAAGGAAAAGACAATCAATCAATAAAAGAGGTACTCAAACATGGATCTCCTTAGGACTTTAATTATGGTCATACTCTATATATCTGAAGGTTAGATTACTTTTAGACCATGGAAACTCAATGTTTATAATAATACATTTCTCCGTGCTACTAGCACCCTAGTCCTATACTAAGATTGACTGAAATCTCTTTTTATTTAAATCTCCTTATAGTTGCAATAATGCTTTTGTGAATCACTCCATTAGGGACTAACATCTCCTGTTCTCTCTAATCCTAATCCAAGTTGTTACACCAAATATCTACAATTCTCTTCATCTATACTAGACTTATTAATGTGTGTTGACCATATAGTCATGCTCGTAAGTGCACGGATCGCACAAGTAATAAGTGGTGAGTGAGTGGCATACTTCTGAGGAACAAAACTACTAGTATTACCTTTTTACCCCATTATCTAGCATAGAGATCGTGGTGACAAGAATTAATTAAAAAGATCTAAATGCTAATGCAATGCTAGCTAGAGAACGTGTGTTCGATGAAGCTTTCAATATATGGGAAGAGTATTCAGATATGGCTTCATCTAGAACTACTAAATAGATGGACTTTAAAAGAAAATAGAATTAAAGAATTGGATCAGGGAGATTGCTAGAGTATGTTAAGTCTCTTTTGAGTAAATCAACAATAATCGGAACAAAGGTCTGAAGGAAATCTTTTTATAATCTGACTCACCTTAAATCTTATAAGGTTCTATAAATCTCTCTAGTAGAATGGTGTTCTCACAACTCACCCTTTCAAAAGAGTTTTCACGCCTTATCTCTAGCTGCGCTACCAACCATTTCTACCTGTGTCATGTCTACAGTAAAGTGCTTCTTAGCTATAATACTCACAATCAAAAGCATTCAAGCTCTCACTATGTTATCCAATAATCAAGCATCACACAAGTAAGCCCAATATATTCAATGCATAAATAAGTAAGATCCAATAAAAAATCATAACATCCTAGGCTTTACCAATATCTGAATACCCAAAAGTGTTTAAGCTAACATCCTAAAGATGTTCACAACATAATGAATAATAAAAGACATAAAAGAGTGCATCACTGAAGACTTGTGGTCCACCATAGTTGATGAACTTCTTTCCTCAATCTTTCACCAATGTCATGTCAAAGGCATGAAATCAACTATGTTAATCGGCCCCCTTGAGGTGTCCCCAATGATGCTCAATGGGTTTAACCTCTCTAACAGTGATGATCTGACCTTTCCCTTGGTAGATGTTGCAAAAGTCCCCTTACAAATCATGCAGTAGTCTTTTGTATCTGCCCTAATTTAACAATCCACAGGGTTAATCTGTGCTCCCATTGTTACGAGGTAGATTGCTCGGGATGTTGTCTTTGAGAAAATACACTCGTGTGAATAGCCCCTTGGATTACGCTATGTACCCTTCTATCTTTTCTTGTTCTTAGTAATTCTTAATCCCCCAGTGCAATCCATCGTTATTAACCATATTACAGCAGCCGTGGATCCGCTTTCTAAGACCCCTTTTTAGCTCGTCTCCTCCCCAAAAATGCAGCTTTTTTGCTCCTTTCTCTTCCTTGATATGTCTCATGGCCTAAGAATCAAAAATTAACTATTCAAACAAAAATAGGCCAAGATCAAATATACATGTATAATACCATATTATTGATATATCAACTTGTTCAATATGGCACTCATCACTTATAAGCAAAGGATTTCTCAATCTTGTCATGTAAATCAAAATGGATTAAATCTCTTGCTTTATATAATTCATTCATCAAAGCACACATAGATGAATCACAAAACAAATCTATTTGATAAGTGCTTGTGCGATATGAATGTGAAGCGTTCATTCCTTATGTTGAGCATTACTTTTTCTCGGGGTTTTTACACTAATATGTGTTTTTTATGTTACTTTTTATGCGGGTAGGGTTGTGAGGCCGAGTATGAAGGAAATAGGCCAATGTGGATCATAATGCACATATTTTTGGAGGGAATCTTGCTAAGGTTCAAAGCGAAGACATAAGTCGGGTGTGAGATACTAGAGTGTGTGCCAACCTCCTCGTGATTCGAGTGAGCACATTCATTTGGAGGGGCACAAAGGCAGTCACACTCGAGCATTCGACTTATGCACATAAGAACAAGAACCCCACCAACATGTATATCAATGAAGAAGCAAGTGATTCACGACGTAAAGCGTGTGCCCATTTTGCGTTACTCCGATGAAAGTATGAAATTGGGAAGTTATTCGTGTCGAAGGCGTGAGCGAGCAATGTAGTAAAAATGTAGCAAAATCATGTAGCAGACCTTTGCTTATACGGCCAAGAAATCGAGAAGCGAGAGAATCCACACAGGCGTGGAAATTATCCATGCCCGTGTGGAAATTCCGCACGGGCGCGTGTAGCGTCCACGCCCGTGGAGTCACCCGATTCCATCCCTATTTAAAGCCGATTTCAGCCCCAATTTTGGTATTCTTTTTCTCCATCTTTTTCCCCAACTTGCGAGAGGGCTTGGCTAGGGGTTTCGAGGGTATTGGCCAAGGTTTTTGGAGAAGTTCTATGGCTCGACATCGTGATTCCATTAGGAAGAAGGTTGGTAGGGGGAGCTTCGATCGAGGCGTATCCTATACCTGGGACGAAGGAATCCTTGGACTGACAGTAGAGGACTTTCCACAAGACCATCGACACGACCATCGAGGGGGTTTCTTTATGGATTCATTGCTTTTACATTCTATTTCTTTGATTGTACTTAGCTCCATGGAGAACTAAACCCCTAGTGGGTACTTGGATGATTGTGAACCCTAGGATGTATTCGTTTCATTGAACTTCTTTATTATGCTTTCAATAAATTGATGTTTATTGTGAGTTCCAACTTTGAATGCTTGATTGTATGAACATTTCCCCTAGAGTGACACTAGGGTTGAGAGTTCTTGTTGGTAACCTTGTGAGTGAGTGACACACCACGAGCTTTAGACAAAGCTAGGTTGGAGAGGGTTGAGAGGGTGAGTCGAGAGGTGCAGGGAGCGTCCCCTTCCCTCCCGGGCGTGATAGATTCTACCTCCGTTCCTCGAGTTCTTTGCGGCCATAATAGAGTGAGTGGTCTAAGGGATGAACCTCCGCTGGGGCCTAGTTGCGCGTGCAATGGAGTGAAGCGTTAAGAGGATCTTAGTATCTAGGGCTTAATTGTGGCTAGGGACCTTCCGCCTGGACCAAAGGGTTAGGCCTATTTTTAGGAAGAGATTTATCACTTGGAATCTCTAGAGCTCATTGCAACTCTATGCGAGTGCGAGGTGTTGAGATTGTTCGATTTTTCCTCCGGGACATGTATAGAGTTAGGCATAGTTGACCTTAGATTTGGGACTATGTATGTAAGGATTTCCACGACTCACCATGGCATTGATTAGGAAGTATAATAGAGGGTTCTTGCACTTGAAGCGATTATCCTAGGTGAAGCATTATCCGAGTACCCCATCTTTATCTATTGCCTTACCCTCTTCTTACTTTTGCTCTCTCACTTGTTGATTTTATTGTTGAGAATTGAATCATTACCACACTTATCACTGTTGATATTCCACGTAGCTAAGAATCAAATTAAGTATTTTCACTCCCTACTCCCTGTGGATTCGACCCCGCTCACCCGGGATTATTACTTCGACAAACCCGTGCACTTGCGGGATATACGCAAGGGGATCTTGTCACTATTATAAACTGTAATTAAATAATATGTAATTATAATCCATCATAGGGGTCACCAATATCTAGATCCCTGATGGCATTTAGTTACTTTTCTTAGAGAAATTCACAATACAATCTAAGAAAGAGAAAATCAAGTAGAAAACAATATAGAACCCTTTGACCACTAAGCTTTGTTGACAGAATCCCCTCTAATTCGAGGAGACACGTCTTTCCTTTCTAATCATGTAAAGTAATATTGATAATACCACCTGCGATCACTTATAGCACCTCCCTTAATCATATTAATCTCCCTTTAAAAGGCTTCCCCCCCAAAGTCAGTGTAAAAAGATTGACAAAAAATTCTAGCCTCCCTCAAACATTTGCAACTAAGCTTTTTTTATAGCTAAGAAGATTTGTGTTAAACACAAGCATGTTCGAGCCATTACTTGCCTTTCTAGTCACTTAATTGGGGCAAAAATTTTTGACAACACCCTTGTAAAAAAATAATTTTTCTTATGATCTCGCACGCCTTTAACATGGCGATGGTCAGGCCATGTAACTCCCAAGTTACAACTTCTCATCTTAAACACTATTTGTGCAATCACTCTTTGGGTAGGTATTTGCATGACCCCAACATGATTGTGTTTTGTTGTGTATCTCTCTAAAGTATTGATATTTACTCTATTTCAGCTCCAATTCACTCCAAAATCACTTCTTTCATTCCAAGTGCATAATTTTTGGCCTAAACATAAAATAGAAACAAATTATTGAAAACACTCAACTTGCTAAAAAGGACAAGGAAGGTACAATAGTTAATAATAGAAAAAATATATAATCAAGCACTTATTACATCAACACCTTGAAGTCTTAAGAACATTGTTTGATTGCATCAAAATCTATAATTTGAAGAGAAACCATATGAAATGTGCATTTGGGATGTCATCCAGTAAATTCCTTAGATTCATCATAAGCTACTGAGGAATAGAGATTAAGCTCTCTAAAATTAAAGTTATTGAGTGCAATTCATATAATGTTTTCTTACCCTCAATTCATGCTTTTGCTTGCCTTTTAGCATATATTAGTATACATTCGGTGCTATTATGGGTATATTTGTTATTGATGCAGAAATTGAGGAGCTCAATTCAATTAGGAGTGAATCTGGGCACTAAACGAGAGGAAATGGAAGAAATGCTAAGTGTTCAAGCTCAAGCACGGGATCGGAGCACGACCCGTGCTTTCGTCCCCCGAATCTCCCGGTCTTTTTGTAGATCAAGTGAAGAGTCTTGCGGGGGAGTGACACTAGGGGCAAACACGATTGAAGCACGCTTGTGTCCCTCCCCCTGAATATCTCAGGCTGGAGTTGTTCTTCTACCTCATTAGGAGAAGCACGTGCCGGAGGCTCCTAACACGATCATGTTCATGGAGTCACGCGCCAAGCACAACCGCTCTTCCTCCCACTGAAAATCTCAGGTGAACACTTAGCCGATTCACTCAAAAGCAGTCCATGGAAATAAGGTTTAAGCACGATCATGCTTAAACCGTGTCAAGCTCGAAGATAGCCCTTTTTAACTCCAGTTTTTAAGGTTTGCCCTCATCTTTGTTCGGGGATTCAACTCTCCACCAGGAGGACTTTGAAGAGGACGAAGATCAAGCTTCACCATACACTCTAAGGGAATCAAGGAGGAGTTGGAGGCACAAGAGAAGTGGGGTTAAGTAAACGGAGCTCGACGAGGAAGATCATCTTGAGTAGAAGAGAGTCATGTTTTCCTTCTCTTATCCTTCATCTATGACTTTCTCGTTGTACCCATCCATGAGGAGCTAACTGTCCATGATGCCTCGGGATGTGAACTATGTAGTCTTGTATCCTTTGACAACTTAATTTGTAATGAATACGGAGTTCTTAGGGTTTCTTGTGTTTAATCTTGTGATTGCATTACTTGATGGTTTGAATTGCTACAACTGCTAGGTAATTTAGTTATCATGTCATAACTTGGTATATTTGAGAACCATAGTTGCAACATTGCTTTAGGGCATACACTTGAACCAAAGAATGTACCAGTAATCATTAGAATCAAGTCGAGATGCTATGCCCCATAGGAATCATCCCTGGGCATTTCTGTCCTGTTGTTGAAAACATATTTCTAATCCCTCGATCACTACCATCATTCACATTTACAATTTTAGTTCTTAATTCAATCTTATCACAATATTTGCTTAACTGAACATCAGAAGATAGATCAATACTTTAAGTCCAGTCCCTGAGGTTCGACAACCCTACCCCTCACGAGGTGCCACTATATTACTTGTGTGCGACCCATGCACTTGCGGAGAACACATCAAAAGCAATCATGGCAATGCCACCTCTAAAGACATTAAAGCAGTTGAGAACCTTCCAAAGGTATTTGACATATATTTGAAGGTTCATCTCTAATATTTTTGATAAATATAACCTTTTTCGAAGATAGTAAGTAAGAACACACCTTTTAGGTGAGATGAAGATTGCCAGAAGGCCTTTGACGAAATCAAGTGCTATTTCCTTAATCAGCCAGAGCTAGCAACGTTGATTATTGGAAAACCACTCTTCTTATATACAATAGTTTTGGATGGGTCGATTGAGCTTGCTTATGAAAATGAAAAGGGGAAAGAGAGCATACTATATTACCTTAGTAGAATGTTTGTGGAAATTGAAAATCAATACACATCCATTGAAAAGTATCATCTTTTATTGGTGTTTGTGGTGAAGAAGCTTTGGAATAATTCTCACCTAAGGTTGTTCTTATCTTAAACATCAAAACAAGTATTTGTGCTTCCATGGTTTTGAGTGATAAATATTCTAGTCTAAAAAATTACTTCAACATATATAGGAATCTAATGTTCATAATTAATAAAAAGGATTTCAACCATCGTGTTTCAATGTTTTAACCTTTTAGCATCTTTTATCCTAATCTCTTTAAATTCTTGTGAATATCTATGGGTTCTTAAAATGACACACTTGAAAATTCTCTATTGCTTTTTTAGAGAGCTAATCCTCTAAAGGGAGTCGCTTTGGATCATGGATTGAGGGCTCGAATGTGAATCCCATTCCCAAAGCCTTTGCTTTAGTAAACCAAGAAAGGCATGGGTTACCCCCCATGCATGGAAAAAGATTGCTCCCTAAGAGGTGCATCCTATTCCACTCAAAAAATGGGTAGTAGAGTATTCTCGAGCTTATGAAATTACTACTATACCCCATGTAGATTATTTTATTCTATTTAATTAATTCATCTTTTAATTAAATATATTAAATTATAATAATTTAAAATATATATAATGCTTAAAATAAGTACTATTATTAAATTCTTTCGTAAATAAAAATTTATGTTATATTGGTATGTTTTATTTAAAATATTATTAATGTAAATAATTAAGTACAATAATTAAAATTAATACAAATAAATCGAAAATGAAAATACTAAATTTGAATATTTATTAATAATTTAAAATAATATAATTACATATTTACATATTTAACTTTAATTATTAAATAATTCAATTAAATTATTTTGGAAAATTAAAATTGAAATCAATAAATGAATTTAACTTAATTAAACATATTTCATGATATTAACTAATTTAATAAATATATTATAGTTAAATAAATTATTAATTATATTATTATAATATATTGAAATATTTATTTATATTAAAAATAATTAATAATAAATAATATTAAATATTTATCATTAAACATAATCCATTATCTTATATAATATCATACCATTTACCTACAAGGGTATTGATGTAATTTTACTACATCCTACCCTTTTTACTATTTCCAATCCTTATTCCTCAAACCAAAACATATTATCCCCATTCCCTTATTCTCATTTCCATTCCTCTCATTTTCCCATTCCCTTATTTCCATTCTTATTCTGCAATCCAAAATGATTTTTAGAATTCTTTCATAATACACCAAAGACAAATTAAAATGTTGATGAGATTTTGAAAAAGACGACTCAATTGAATCTTTGATAACCATACATTGTTCAATAGTTATTACCTTTGGAGCCTTGCTTAATTTGCACTCCAACCAATATTAAATAATAAAATGCAAATTTATACATCTTCTTTTAATAGTAAACCATATCGAACTAACACAGTTGTGTATGATGTTTTACTCAAACAAAAGGGACAAAGGTCATATCATGCTTATTGGTTTGGAATGTTGTGTCAAAGGGCATAACATCATTGAAAGATTCATGAGTTCATGTAGGCCTCGTGTTTGCCTAAAATGCATTTCTTGAATGACTTTCCTCATCTATACACTTAAACAAAAAAAATTTGAACTTTTCATTTATATTCATGAGACATAACAATCAAGTGCCTCCAAATCTCCTCCAACTTTAAACTTGAATTGCCTTGATTTCACAATATAATTTAGATAATCTTTTCTACTACATATCAAATTTTTATATCCACCAACTTCAGTGGCTAAGGAATGAACATTCTTACTAAAACTTATGACAAATTGGTCATTTAATTCAAGCATTCTCTTGAAATATGCATCTTTTCTTTATTACACTTATAGAAAACAAGATGTGGAGGAAGTGCATGATTATACTTCAAAATAACATGAGGTACATTGAAACATCCATCATTGACAATAAGAATATTAATTTTTAGCTTAGCAATCTTTTGTATTGGATGGCCCTTGATTGAAAATCAGCTTTTTCACAGTAGATATCTTTCTCTCTATATCTGTATATATGAGAGTATGATAGTTTAACTTTTCATCATCGCTCAACATTGTACTTCTCTTTGTAATACCAAACCGTTCTTGTCTTGCTTACTTAATGTAGAGATTATAAATTTCTTCTTCAAAATAGAGTACCATTCCTAACTTTAGAACAACTTTTTCACATGTTGAAATATTTAGTTTATACCATTTTTCATTGTCATTGTTCAATATTTTTTAACTAGAAGAACTAGCTTCTTCCCCATATATGCTTTGTTCAGAAGACCCAAAGTTTAATTCTACTATATTGTTCTTGATTTAAGTCTACATTGATATAAAAATATGATATTCAGATAACAACTAATGGCAATTCCAAGCACAAGCTCTAAACATAACTAAAGCTCTTAAATAAACACCATAAGAGATTGACAAGCCAAAAGATATCATACAATAACTGGAAAAGAAAGGCATAAAAAAAACTTGAGCATAAACACCAAACCATTGTTAATAAGATCAATGGAAGCAAATGATCATCATATGACATGTTTTTGGAGGATGGCCATAAAATGCAGCAAATCTTTCCATGTAGTGTGTCAAACATCAATGTCTAATACAACACTAACCTAAATCTAGATCAATCCTCCATTCGCTACTAAAAGTCACATTCAAAAGCCAAAAAATAAAAAATAAAAAACACAAGAAGTCAAGGATGAAAACTTTTCTTACATTTGCATAAGCCTTGAGTAACCTCTATCCATATGGCTTGATCACAAAATAGGTGGAGCTCAATGAGCTTGACATAGTTGGACTACACATTGCTAAAGAATTAATGCTCACAATTTGATCCAATGCAGCTCAGGATGGAAACCATAAGCATGGATTTGACAAAAGAGAAAGGGTCGTGGGAGCGGAAAAAAGATGGTTCAAGCACATAGTGGAAGTCGGAGTATAGGGTTTACAAAACAGAAAAAAAAAAAATGAAGTTAAAAGTAAGATGGAGACCTTGTGGGAGAAAGAATAAATCATATGAGTATCTACGTCATTTGGGAATCTAGCTGCTGATACCCATTTGTAACATATACACTATGTTTAATTAGGTGATACACCATACTCCCACAACGAAATAATTTAGTATAAGTGCCATTCATACCTTTATAAAAAAACTTTGTTTTTTAAAATAAATATATAATAATGAAATTAGTAAATATTTCTTATTATTTAGAAATATAAAATTTTGATTTATAAAATAATTAACTTTTAGTAGTATTAATCAAGTCAAATTTTTATTAGACTTTAACCCTACATTTTTATCCTCCAAATCAACATGCATGTTCATAATATTTATTCGATAAAGTGTTGTGTGCATCTTTTAGTTCCTGACCTTATTTTTATTTATTTATTTATTTATTTATTTATTTATTTCAGGTGGTTTGTTGGGTGTTTGAAATTTTGTTCGTCTTGTGGCCCAAGTGGTCCCCAACTTATTTTTATTTTCTATCTATTATCTCTATGTTTATCCAATTCCAGATGTTGTTTTGGAAAAAATATACAAAAGTGTTACGAAATTCCTTTGGACTACTTGTGACAGTCGAAGTGGCATTGATTTGGTTAATAGAAATGATATTACTGTTGATTGCACTGAGAAAGGGGAGGGGGGCTTTCTATAAAAGATCTTAAATTTTCTAATTTGTCTTTGATGGCTAAAAATATTTTTAGCTTTCTGAATTCCTGGGAAGTTATTTGGGTTGATATTCTTCTTCAAAAATATGGCAGTATAAATATTTGGACTAGTGCTATTTACAGCTAATTGCTCTTGGTTTTTCAGAAGTTTATGTCACATGGCTAGCATCCTCAAACCTTTCTTTTGGCTTAAGCTATCAACCCTAATTGTACTTCTTTTCTCCATGATCCATGGTGTTTTAAAATCCCTTTAGCCCATAAACCAACTTATTTAAACAAGAATCTGAATTTGGAATCCCTCCAACCTACTGATTTTATTGTGGGCATTCATTGGAATTTTCATGCCATCAAAATGGTTTTTGGTGATCTTCTTAACTCTCCTATTTTTAGATCTAGCACAATTGACCCAAATGGCCCTTAGCATTGGCTCTAGTTTCCCAAATCAATAATAATAATAAAAATAAAAATCAAACTTTCCTCTATGGTTTCTAGACATTTCGTCTCTAATGCTTCTAATTGTAAACCTTGGACTGGTTGGAAAAACTTTGGACCCTAAGAGTGGCCCTGAGAGCTAAACATTTTCTTTGCTTACTCCTTACAGGCAAAATTAAAACCTCTGATTTTCTGCATGCCTTGAAATTAGGCCCTCAAGACTTATGTGTCTTCTGTGGGCTTACATATAAAATTATGATATATCTTATGAATCTCTGCCATAAATCATAGGCTATATAGGCTTCGGTTAGTAGTATGCTTGGGAAAATAATTTCTTTTCCTAATGGTTTTACTTCTAGGATGTCGATTGCTTTTGAGTATATTTGTAATTCCAACCTTGTAAAATTTGTCAATGCTGCTACTACTTGGTGCATTTGGAAGACTAAATGTAACTTCAACTTCAGGAATGTAACCCTAGATTTTAATAGTTTTCCCAGGAAAACCTTTGTTCTGGCTCAGTAATACTCAACTATGTTTAATTATCAAAGGGGAAAGGATCACATCCTTTCCAACTTCTCTCATGATGAGGGTCCCTTTTTGTTCTAGGGAGCGTTTTGTTCTAGTGATCTTTCACTAGATCTAGGCTTCTTCATTGTTGGTGCTAACCATAATATTTCATTAGCAAGGTGCTACCCCATCTTGGTTAGCTCGGAGCTAGATGTTGAAGTCCAAGCTCTTCTTATAGGATTGCAATGTGCTTTTGTGAGAGGCATTGCCAACCAACATATTTTCATAGCTCTTCAAGATCTCCATGTTGTGAATTCTTGAAGATTTGGCTCAGTGATCAACCTTCTCAAATACTTGCTTATAGATGCTGGTCATCCAAGAGTTCAACTTATTCCTAAAAGCTGGTTTGAAATTGCTATCACATTAGCTATCCACAGCATCACTTTACACTCTTTGTTTCATCAAAGTAGAGATTTGCGTAGATAGCTTATAAAAACTATCAAACTGAATGGCTATCACTTCTAATTCCTAGTGTTTGTTTATCTTTCTATTTTTTTTTTTCTCATCTTGATTTTTTTGTTTTGCTCTGTTATTTTTGAAGCTTTTGTTCTCTGTTTCTTTTCAATAAAATTAATAGGGTGTTGACTCAGCATAAAAACGATATAATGCACGTATGCATTTTCAAACCCTAATCACCCGCAAACGCAGTCCACAAGCAATGCAATACTTAGACTGACGTCATGCGAGAGTTGCGTTGAGCCTTTACTGTCTTCCCTCTTGCAATAATAATTCTCCCAAACTATTGCCACGTATTCTCTATCCATCCATCCATCACCTCCCACGTGACAATATTCAATATTGATGGAAAAAGCAAAGTATGCGCCATAGATTCGAAATATCTCCACATCTCATTGTATATAGTATATACTCTCTCTCTTTCTTTCTTTCCATGTAGTAGTAGAGCACCTCTTCGAGACTTCGGAAATGAGTTCTTCTCAGATACTTCCCAGGTTCGTGAGATCGCTTTCCCTTTTTCCCCTTCTCGATTTTGAGCTTTTTCTCTGGCAAGATTCATGGGGGTTTTCTTCTCTTTTTGGTAGATCGTCTGTTCCCTCTTTTTTGCCAAGCATCAAAGCATTTTCAAGAACTCTGATCTCCGGCTTGGTATCACTTTCTCGTTGCTTTTCCTTTTCCGTTGATCTTTCGCTTGGATTCATTTTTTGGTTTCGTGCAGGGAATGACGAGTCCAGGTGGATTTCACAGAAATGTTAGGAGTGCCCACTGGAAAGTAAAAGGTGGATCGAACGTTGTACTTTGTTTGAGTTTCTTGCATTTATGTTTGTATTATGGTTTCCCTGGATTTCTTGAATTCTTTTGTTGAGTTGATTTCTGCTTATCTATCATTAGTGAGTTAGTGTGTGTGGCATGGTTCCGATTCTTTGTTTTTATTGTTTGCATTTATTATTATCAGTTTGGATCAAGAGCAACATTCTTCAATTTCCATCAAGGTTTTGTGAGTTTGTTGCTTTTATTGTGCTGGATCAATAAGAGTTTCATTCGAGTTTACTATAAATTACCTTGTTGTTTGCTTTACCTGAGATTTGGTGTTGGTTTCTCGTGTTTTGCAGCCAATGTTACGGATTGATCGTCCCAGAAATGTCATCATGAGTGTAAGATGAGTCGTGATGAGTTCCTGTGACTACTCTCGATGGATTTTATTTTGGAGCCTGCTTTCATTTTGGCTTGTGAGCTAGATCTTTAGTAACCACAGTACTTTCCTTTTCATGAAAGTGTCTGAATGGGTGAGTTATCCTGTTGGCATATTTCAGGCACATTCTAGCAGCATGAGTACTGAAAAGAGTGATCCTGAAGAAAAGGAAGAGAAATCAGATGTATATAGCCAAAACATGACCCAAGCAATGGGTGCAGGTGAATAATTTAGTCTTTGATACTAGGTATTTATTTATAGTAACTTTGAGATTTATTTTGCTTGACTAATTGGTTGTAATATTGGATATATCTACTTCTGATTTTTTTATGACAAATGTCCAGTTACACTCCATACATGAACTGAATGAATTACACCGCTCTTCCAGACTTGATTGTTGGTTCTTGTCTTCAGGTTCATTCTTCTGTTCTCTTGTAGATATGTGTATACATCTTATTCTTTGTGGGCTATCCCTGATCAATCTATAATATCTCTGATTGCAGACACCCGCAGATGCTGACAAGCTCCGAGAAATAGGGGTGAAAACCATTTTCTGCTTGCAGCAAGACTCGGACCTTGAGTATCCTAGCTGAGATATTTTTAGAAGCCTGCTTAATTGGTTTTCTAGTCATTGATAAGATTTCCACTGTAAGACCATGAATCTTTCATAGTTTTGATTATAGGTCATTTATATTCTGGTCATTAGTAGCTGCTTCAATTGATGTTAACCATAGGTCAATTATGCTAATAAAAATATTTTAGTTCTTTTTGGTTATTATCAAAACATAGGAATCCAAGTTGATATCTTTGTATCAGTTTCCTCCATGTTTGGAATACTTTAAAGTAGTGATTTTTCTGTCTTAACTTATGTCAATTTTATGTGTCATCCTGATACTATTATTCATGTTCTGGTTTGTTTTGTTCCTTGGTTTTCTTTCCAATCTTTACTTCTTGTTACTCCTCTATTGAATAAGAATGTACTATTTCAACTTTTCTCATTTGAACCATGGGTGTGGAATTATCCTAGGCTGTGTATATCCATATATAATTACTGTGTTATGTTATTGTTTAATTTTCCATTGATTTTATCACTTTTGAAATTGGATCATTATTTTACTTCTGATTTGAATTATTATAACAATTTGTTGTAAATGCTTCATTATATCCATCTACTGAATTTATCTTAACTATTAAAATATATCTACATTCTGTTTTTCTAATTTCTTTGATGTCTCTGTCTATCATCATTGTTGCTATCATTTGAAAGGCACATGGATTCACTATTTGTGTTGCCATGCCGTGTTTTGCTTTAAAACTTAATACTAACTACCTTTTTTACCAATTAATTTTGATGACATTCAACTTATTTGCCCGCCTATCGTTTCTTTGATATTCATTTAAATTGATTGCACACCAGAAACA
This sequence comes from Dioscorea cayenensis subsp. rotundata, assembly GCF_009730915.1. Lineage (NCBI taxonomy): Eukaryota > Viridiplantae > Streptophyta > Magnoliopsida > Dioscoreales > Dioscoreaceae > Dioscorea > Dioscorea cayenensis. The sequence continues at coordinate 20,052 of NW_024087193.1, forward strand.
ATCTAACAGAAGGCATTAGTCGTGTTCTGCAACATTAAGCCAATTATTAATATATACGCTTACCATAAATATTAAATTTCAGAATATATTCTTTTGTAAAATTTGTTTCCTTGACTTAACTTTAGATATTTTGGGTGATGCCATTCGAGAATATGCCAATGCTTGTGATGATATTGCACATTATCGTGCTGAAATCAGGTACTTTAAAAGCGATATTTAACTGTAGCCATTTATTATGCTTTTTTCATTCTAATTCTTTTACTTTTCTGACACTGAACCACTGAAATTCTCTTCTATATCAACAATGGATGTAAACCACTTAGTAGCTTATGAACTTGTATTGTAAGAATAAGGTACTTAGTTGATATTTTTTAAATAAGGGCACAAGCCTTATTACTCAAGATTTTGTGGTTGTATGGTGTATTTGACTTTAGATGTTACAATTTTGATGCATTTGATTCGCGGATGAGGCTGCCAGCTGTATTGAGCAATTACACAAGGTTATCAAACAAATGGTGGGGTGACGATACATTGTACTGTTGACTTGAAAGAGCGCCTGCTGTTGCGGTTATACTTGTATCTGATGTTTAGCACTTGTATTCTCAAATGAAAGTTATTTGGCAACATAATGCGTTTATCCGTCACATTTGACTATAAGAGCACAAATGTTTGAACCGATTATAGTTTCAGGTGGTGCTCTAATCTCTATATCTTGTTGGAAAATTTTGTGGCATAATATCCTCAGAATTTGTTATATTCTGCATTTCTATTCCATACAATTGCTTTCATAGGCAATGAATTTGGTAGGCCATCAAGTTTACACATGTTGGTTTTTCATCTAAATATTTCAGATAGAACAGATGAGAGTTGATTGCTTATTGACAATGCTAGTAGGAGTTTGAAAGGAACTTGGATTATAGCACTTCTTTACCATGCTATTGTCCTTTCGAAGGCCCATGTCAAGAGGGGTGTTTGGTTTGAGATAAAGGTGTAGGGTTAAGACATCCTTTTCTGAAAATTCCTTTGGGGGAATTCTTTTTGCTGTTTTTTTTCTTTTTTCTTTTTGGATTGACTAGAGTTTGACTGAGTTAATTTTAATCAAAATTAAATAGGGAAAATTTAAAAAACTTCAGGTTTCACTCAATCTACAAAAATAGAACAAAACTTTCGATTCAAGGATATGTGGTTTCCTTAGCTAACAAAAAAATAAAGAATAGAAAAAGAAAACCATAAATTGTATCGTTAGGGGTAAAATTAGCAATTTAGTTAAACTAATACTACGAGCATTAAAAGAAAACGATTTCAAACATTTCGCTTGGTTTTGGGAATTTTTAGGTTTTATAGTGGAATTTTGGGTGGGATTAATAGAAAGAAAAAAAAATATTTTATGCTATATTGGACGGCTTTTAAATGAAATGACAATTTTGCTTTTGCCAAATATGGAAAAATTAACACAATTAACAGGTTTTCGTTTTTTGTGTTAGTTGGAGAAAACCACATTTTCTCGAATCGAAAAAAGAGATGTTTTGTCCATATTTTGCAAATTGGTGAAACTAAAAGTTTTTTTTTTAAATTTTCCTAATTAAATATTTTGACCTTAAAATTATTTATTTTTCTAAATTAATGATAGGTGTTTATTAGTATTAATATTAATATTTTTTTTTTTTCAAAATTTATTGTTAAATTTGTTTATTTAAATAATTGGAACATGTGAAAAGAAGCTTGATGGGAATGCAAGTGATCTAATTTGTAGAGATATGCGACTATTTGTAGAGATTTGTGAAAAGAAGGTTTTGGGGAATTAGGTAGGTAAATTGATCTAATTTGTGTCTGTATGTTAGTGGTATGCAAATGAAAGCCAAAAATGGGGAAAAATTGTGTAAAAATGAAGGGTATGGAAAGTTAGAAAGGTGGGATAATTAGTTGACACATGCTCATGATTAGCCAACCATCCTGCCATCTGCCTTGGCTGATTTATGGGTGAGATATATTGTTACAAGATCTTTTTGTCATTGTTGTCTTCTGTTTATATTTTCCTACTAGAAGGTAAAGTTGGATGTCTATATTACTATTTTGACATAGAACTAAATGAAGAACAAACTGGCTTTAAACCCTTGTCAATTATGAGTAGAGATATGTGACTGACTATTGGAATGTTGCATATATTCACTGTATACATACTTTGATGTATCTTGACATGAGGTTTTTCTATTATGCCCATGTTGATTATACTATTGCATATCAAATTATCTTCTCTTAGCATTCCAAATTGTTCCTCATATGCAGTTGACATACATGTTTTGGATTCAAGGCTATAAGCTTAGTGAAGCAAACTGCTTGTTGCAGGTATACCATCTACAATTGATTTGCCTTTGCACTCACCTTTCTCAATGTACTGTTATCTTTCTTCATAAGTTAATTTGTTTCTCAGTGTATTGTTATCTTTCTTCTTAAGTTAATTTGTTTCACAATGTTCTGCTAGAAAAGTACTTGGAATAACCTGGGCTATCCCAGTTATTATAAGTTATCCAACCAAATGGAATTACTTGGAATAATTCTTATACAAAATTTAACTAAATATATATCTAATTGTTAATTACTCCCTCCATTCCTAATTAGATGTCGTTTTAGCCTTTTGCACAATAATTAAGAGCAACAATAAATTTTCTTGGGACATGTATAATTCCAACCAAAACTAAGTTAAATGACCAAATTACCCATTTTCTTGGGATTACAATTATACTTGAATATAATTCTTCTTATTAATTTTTCCACCCATTACATCGTTGTTTTTTTTTCTCTTTTCAGAATGCTCCAATTGAAATTACGTATTAAATATGGGTAGAATTGGAAAAAAAAAAGAAGAATCTTATCTTAGTAACACAAAACGACAATTATTTTGGAATTTTTTTAACTTCTTAAAATGACATCTAATTTGGAACAGAGGGAGTACTATTTTAAAAATATTAATTATTAATTAGCATCAATCATTAATTACACATACAATTTCATTTGGAAAATATTTTTTCAATTAGTTGAAGCTCATGTTAACTAGGAATAACTAGGAATAACTTGGCTTCAAATTTTTCTAGTCGAGATAAACTTGAATTTCAAAACTCTTATTCCAACTTATCCCAGTTTATCACAACGACAACTGAACACCAGCTTTATTCCTACCATAAGTAATATTGATGCTGTCAACTTGATCATACTCTCATGATAACAATGGTTGCTGACAAACTTCCAGCATCATTAAGTTAGGGATGATGTTAATATGATTAAATTCAAAGCAGAAAGAGTTTACTACTCTGTTGACTCCACCAAAATGATTTATGTATTTTGACATATTGGATCATATCATTATAACTTGAGGGAAATTAATTGTTTGTAAGTTCAACTTCAATATATTTAATTGTTGATGTCCACATTGAAGAGGGGCGGTATCTTTATACTTAAGGAAATTTAGTTTTATATAATCGATAGTTGATGTTATCTAACAGATGATAACTTTTTAGTACACCCAAGACAAGAAACAAACGTATAATTTAGATGCTAACTAAAAGCATATTACTGCATCCTTTTTAATAGGAGAGATCATGATCTCTCTTAAGAATGGAGCCATTGGAGGAGGAATGGATTCTGCTGTAGTAAGCCAAGTGTTGCAACAGGGCCTTTATGCATAGAAGACTAGACTCATGATTATCTTAATGAAATTATTTCTATTAATATTATATTCCTAATAATAATACTAATGAATATATAGATTATTTCTTTTAAACAATTCAACCAAACATTGTCACCTAACATATCTGAAATACCAAATATATTCATTCCATCATTTAGAAGACCAGGTTTTATTGGGTTGAATCCAGTAGCAAAATGGCTATCTTATGTGAAAAGTTAAAAAGATACGTGCTTAAGGAGCCTATTTTGATGTTTATACATTACACTTGGAGTGCACCTCTATATGATATTGTCTTCTAGTGTTTGACTTGTCAAGTTGCTAAATCTACTGGCAATTGGCAGATTCTTTTTTGTTTATGGCATTGAAAACTACATAGAAATAGATGTGCATAGGAAAACATAGGTTTGTGTAATTATTGTTTGATGTTTGGTGAGATTCTTATAGCATGTACATTCTAGTAGTTTTTAACAAGTCTCTTCCGTTTGATGTTTGGTGAGATTCTTATAGCATGTACTTTCTAATATTTTCTTTCAAGATGCCTCTATTTGATGAGCCAGTTCAAAGTTATTTTATCTTTTGTTCTAATGCATTGGATCTTAGATTAAACAGGAATTGCACTCAAAACAATCATTTCTGTTGTTGATTGGCATTATCTTTAATTACAAATATTATTTCTGATCATTTGTGAAAATTTTATTCATGAGAACTTATTAGTTGTTCTCTTTTGTAGAGCAAAAGACCATGTTTTCCAAAATTGGAAGCCATAATGAGTGCAACTGCTGATATTGTAAGCCAATTATATAGTAAAATAATATATTTGGTTGATTTTTTTGTTTGATATTTGCTTGTGCGTTCATGCTGAATGCCTTGTATGTCTTTAATTATCTTACCTATCGGATTTGATGATTTTTGTACCTTCTCAATTCCTAAGCCATGTTGGACACATGAGATCTGTGAGCTTTATATTTTATCCATGGTATAGACCACCTTTCGATGACATCATTGGTAAACTTGAAAAATCACACCATCTAATGCTTAGTATTTATAATAAATTCCATTTTATGTTATTAATTTGATTTTGGTTGGTAATTAGAAAGTCAGAATTGAACATGCTTGGTTTTTATATTATTAATTTGAATAAAGGTAATGCATAATTAGGGATAATGGGTTCTCATAATTAGGGATAATGGGTTTTGATGGGTATCTAGTTTACTCGAACGCTAGTAGAACCCATTTTAAAAAACTCTATTAGGGTTTAGGATAGGTCTGGGATTTAAAATTAAAACCTGAGCGGGTTTGGGATCGGTTTACGATTTGACTATAGGGTACCCAAAATCTAGATATGTATATTGTTAGATTTTATATTTTGTACTAGTGGGCCCTATATAGATGCTATATAAACTTAAGGTTCTTAAGCCAAAAAAGTCTCAAGACTTAGTGGCTCAACCCTATATAAACCCATTACACTTATATCACACAACCGATTACACTTATATCACACAACCGATGTGGGACTATATTTTCAACACCGTCCCTCAAGTTCAACCTGTCATATCGGGCTCAAACTTGCTCGATCAGTACATCGAGGTCTCAGAGATCTTTTATATATATATATATTGGGCTCCACTAAATTTCTCTGATACCATGTTAGATTTTATATTTTGTACTACTGGACCTTATGGGTGCTACATAAGCTTATGGGTCTTACACCAAAAAATCTTAAGACTTAGTGGCTCAACCCCTATACCTATATATATACCTATTACGCTTCTATCACACAACCGATGTAGGACTATATTTTCAATATATATATATATAGTAATTAAGCATTCTATATATATATTAATATATAAGCGTGTATATATACATGTTTATGTGTGTGTTTGGGATAGGTTTGGTATAATTGTTTGGAAGTCTATAGCTAGGCCACCTTAATATAAATGCTTACCTTCTAATTTTTATATTATTTCTTAAAAATGCAAACCTTTCAGAAGTTTTCTCATATTTTACTTAAATTTAGAAAAACAAAATCTCTTTTCCCCTACCGGTGTGAGAGATTTGAAGTCTTGAATCTTTCTAGTATTTTTTCAAGTTTCTCAATTTTTTATTGGTTTATCAAAATTAGCTTTTGTTTTGTGATTTTTTTTTCTTTTTATATCTTTGTACTAATTAGTTGACAATATTTATTTGTTTCTAAACAACATGAAATGATGTGCATATGATTTTATTTTGTAATTGTGACGTGTAGAGTTTCGGAAGTACATACGGATTTTATTTGATAATTGGAATTACACAAATACATATTTAATGATGTATCACTATGTATTAACAAAAATCTCGTAATTTATAAATTTATTTCTTACAGAAGAAATTTTGCTAAGTTATTTTTTTGAAAGTTTTTATTATCAATATATAAAAAATCTTTAAGGTTATAACCATGATTATTTGAAATAAATTAGTATTAATTTTGTAAAGATATACAATTAATTTTTTATAATTATTATTAAATGAGACAAGTTTAGCAGATGTCTGACAGGTTTGGGAATTTAAATAGAAATTATAAATGGATTTGGGCGTTGGGGACTGATTTAGGCCTGAATATTTTAGAATGGTTTGGGTTTGGGAAGCATATTTTTTGCTAGTGCTCAAGACACTGCCATCCCTACATATGATGCTTTTTTTTTCCCTGATGATTGCCATCATGAGTAATTAAAACCTCATTATTGTGGACTCTCAATTTGTATGCTATATAAACAAGGAGAATTACCTATTTCTCCAAGAATTGAGGTGATCCATCAAGACCTTTATACGGTTTAACATAAATTCTAGTTTACAGTTGATGTTCCTTTTGAGAATTGGTGTTATGCTACCAGTCACCTTTAATTTGTACCTGATTGATTTATGACGAAACTAGCTTAACACCAACTTGATCCTGAAATATTAATGCAGTGTGCCATCCTTGAGCTTTTATCTATTGTTTTAGTTCCTTGATTTCATGTTCTAGAGTAATAACAAGCGCTATCTTGTTCTCATAATTGTTCTCCTGATGCAGCTAACTGGGCTGCCCAAGAGCCGTGTCACTTTGACATGGGAAGACGATAATTGTTCGTCAGTGGAAGTGTCTGGACTAGATATTGGATGGGGGACAGGTACTAAAAGGCATTAGATGTTTAAAATTTTGTAATTTCTCCTATCATGCACTATTCCTTTCAAATGTTTCCATGAATTTGAACTTTTGCAGAGGATTCCTTTAGAGTTTGACAAGGATCAAGGTTTATGGATTCTGCAGAAAGAGTTACCAGTGAGTAATTATTAGTAATTATACAAACATATCCCACTGGTAATTATTTACTGAGGCAGGGTGTGTTCGTAGGAAGGGCGCTATGAGTACAAGTACATTATAGATGGTGAATGGACCTGTAACAAGTATGAATTGATAACCAGCCCAAACAGTGATGGGCATGTAAACAACTATGTCCAGGTAATTCCTTTTCTTTCGTAACCCACTTCATTTTATCAACTCTTTTAGTAATAACTACATTTGCCTCGCTCCCTCTTCCAGGTTTACGGTGATGATTCAACCATTGCCACCAGGGAGACTCGAAAACGGTTGACTAGTGATGATGTGGATCTGACTGTTGAGGAACGGCAAAGGATCAAGGAGTTCTTAGAATCATACATTGAACCAAATGACGAAGGTCGATCAGTCTACATTAATCAATCTATTTTTATGATAATTTATTTGATTTTCATATGATTTTGTTTAATAATAAATTAATGATTTATACATATTGGACTTTCTAAATTTTCTTTTCAGATATAAGATAAATAGCAGCATTTGGATGGTATCGGTTGTATCATATCTGCTTCCCTGGTACAGGAAACAACATACCATCTAGGCGCCATCAATAAATCAGGTAGAATACACTTGCAGTTATTTTTAAAAATTGTTACGAAAATAAAAATAATTGTAAAAATGACGCCTCAACACAACTGATCTCATCGGCAGAGATTGATCTTCTCTGCGGTTTAGAGATTAAATGGAGGCATGGGTAATTCTTCCGACACGGGGAACATGCCAGCCGCCAAGTTATTATTTATGTTTGTATTTAATAAATTTATTTCAAACATGCCTACAATGTGAACAGGTTTATACATTCTGTGTATATACTCAAGTTTGTGCTAATGAAATTTATTATCCACTTAATTTTAGTAGGTATTAGAAAGTTGAAGTTTTTCTTTGATCTTGGGAAAAAAACCTTAGCCTGATAAAGAACAATCAGACTGTTACAAACTCAGGCTTGGCACTAAGTTGCTAACACTCTTGTTAGATAGCCACTGGCCGGATGTGCTTGTCCTCAAGCATGTGTGCCTATTTGCACAAATTCATTCTTGTTTGCAATGGCTGTCTGAATGTTCATGTTTTGCTATATCATTGTATGGTAATCTGTTACACCATTGTTTTCTCTAGGTTATCTATCAGTGCCTAGAGTGTCAGGTGATCTTTTTATGGCCAATGGTATATATGAATTCTACCAGTTGGCCGGATAATCCTGGTATTAGTTCAGTATCTCATCTATTCACCAACAACAGTTAACTCTTCATAAAGAAGGATAGCTGAGAGTGAAGTTTAGTTTTATTTTATCTCCCACAAAAATAAATTTGGTTTTTTTGGTGATTGTGTTGCCCTGCTATAAGGCTGATGATGGTTTCTTTACAGATATCGCAAGGGTAGGGTCCATTTTTATAGGCAATATCTTCAGAAAAATGACAAAAGTGCTATATATACAAGGGTGTGCACAAGACTAGGAATTGATTTATCTAATCTGCATGTTCTCACCGGTGACACAGGAATTGGCAAATAAGAATTTGAAATATAGCATACAACACAATTTTTGTTATTTTATTTTTTTTAATCTTACAAATAAAATAAAGGAGTGTAGACAAAATAATAATAATAATAATAATAATAATAATAATAATAATAATAATAATAATAATAATAAGTGTGATTTTCTAAAAATTAGGGTAAATTTTTTTTGTTAAGATATTCTATAATAAATATATATATTTTTTTATTAAAATAAAATATTATCAAATTACATCTAACATGTATAATTTTAATAAAACAAAATAAAAATTTTGTGTTGTACATTGAACATTAAATATAAATTTAAAGCAGTTATGTTCCTTGGTAACTAGTGTTATCTCACAATCAAATTCAATCTTTTCATATTCAAATTTTTTCGTAGATTTTTATTTTCCGGACATAGGATTTAGTGAAAAACTAGTTCAAAGCATTGTTTGAACTCAATTTGTTTTTGTTTATTCTATCTTCGTTTTTTTCCTTCTCTAAACTTAGGTTTGGAAAGCATTATTTGAATTCAATTTGTTTTTTTGTTTATCCTATCTCTTTCTTCATATCTTAGGTTTGGAATTCAGAGATTTCACCGTCACTATTATTATTTTTGATAATATAAATAAATTACTACACACGGACTATTTAAGTCTCAACTATATATTTAGATTATTTTTAGACTGTAGTAACTTTTTTTTCTTTAGGGAGAATCATTGTTTTTCTATACATATCAAACATAGATATGCATTTGGGTGTAATGATTAAGTTATATGATTATATTACTTATAGAATCAGATGGTCGATTAGGAGGATAGGGAACAATATTAATATATAGACCAAATAAGTATTCCAAAGTCCAAAAGTGGAAAAAAAAAATATATAATAGTGGTGCATTTTAAATAAAAATGACAACAACAGTGCGGAAATCATAGCAGCTATGAAAGTCATGAAAATAATTTAAATTATTTATAATATTAAAAAATTACACTTACAACGGATTCGCAAGCTATAGTAGTATTTTATAAGTATTTTATAATAAGAAATCAGAGAATAAACTATCTAAAAATAGATGGTTAAAATTTATAAATTATATTAAGATAATCATAGAATATATAAAAAAATGATATTTTTCTAGCAGATAAATTTTCAAGAATAATTAAAGAAACCCCTTGATTTGTCCATCTATGATAACAAAATCGGGGTTAAAAAGTCATTAAATTTCTCTGAGTTTTTGTTACTATGTGAATCAAGCAGGATTATGTGTTTCCTAACATAGGATAAGTTGAGCATATTTTCTTTTAATAAAAAAAAATTTACTAAGAAAAATGAGTTTTGATTTTACAGATGAATTGAATTTTCACCAGTTTCTAATTGAACCAACTCTAAAAATACCAATATTCCCTCCAAAATCGAATCTTCTCTTTAATACTCTACCTACTGCTGAGCATCAACATATAATCTTGGGTGACATTTAGGCCACTAAAAATGCCCCAAAATCCTTAGCCTCAATCCTTCATTTTCTTAGCCAATATTTCCAATAAAAAGACAATGCCACTACCACCACAACCCAGTCCCTTTAATTCCTTTTTAAAATCACAGACGGTTGATTACTTTGTGGAATAGGAAAGGTGCATTAAGTTCCTTGAGACTATTTACTAGCTAAGTAAAAATTAAAAAGAAAAAAGAAAAAAGAAAAAGAGTTGATTGAACAAAAAGAAAAGACGGAAGAATTGAAAAAAGAATTAGAAAAAATAAGAAGAGATAAAATAAAAATAAAAAAATAATAAAAGATGAAAACTTTGAAGTATTTGCAGAAAAGTTTATGAGATAAAGCAACCCGTTCTTAAGAGAGTAATGAACGCATTAGTAGGAAAAGCTTATTGTGAACCAACAGTTTCTAGCATAACACGAGGTCCTGAGAACATTAACTAAAACTCCTGACAGCCTATCTCCTAGACTCGCATTAGTAGGAAAAGCTTATTGTGAACCAGTTCATAAAGATTAACGTTGCAAATGTAAAGAAGGCTTCATAGTAGTTACATGCTCAATAGATTTGTCTCAATGGAAAAGAGACTTATGGGAGTACAGTTTACTCTATAGCAAGGTTGTTAGACATGCCGGTATCGACTCGGCTAAAAGCCAGAGTCGAGATCGATGGGTCGATCTGAGATAAATCGAGATAATCAAATATTAAAAATATATTATAATAATTAATAAATATAAAAAAACAATATAATCATTACTAAAAAAAACATAATTAATTAAATTTAATATTTTAATTTATATATCATTCTTAACTTTCTAAAACTATAAAATATTTTTAAAAAATAAAAAATAGTGGTCATGCCTCTCGGGACTCACATGAGTCATGACCACTCACACACACACTCTCTTTTTTTTTAAATTGATTTTTTTCTCCTTCTTATCGTTAGAGACGAGCCCCCCCTCATCCGTCGCTTTCCTTCGTCACTTCTCTCTCTCTCTCTCTCTCTCTCTCTCGTTTCTCCCGCGGTTGCTTCTCTGTCTCTCATCTCTATCTTCCTCTCCTTCACTCTCTTAGCCTTCCTCTTTTTCAATCACCCATTAGAACCGACTGATTTAACTAGTTTTTGGTTAAATCGGTCGGGTTGTCCGATTCTTAGCCGAGCCAATTGAAGTCTGAGTGTAAAGGCATGCCTGGACCAACATCATGGCTAGTTCTCGGTTATTCCGATTGGACCTGTTCAGAGCTGACAACCTTGCTCTATAGTCTTTATAGAGACATGGCTACTTATCTAGAATCACCCTCACTGACGAAAGAGAATTGGAAGTTCTTACACCACAATGGAGATTGACACATCTTTTACACAAATATTTCAAATAAATGATAAATGTTTTTATTAACTTAGAAATGATTTTTTTTCCACCCTCTTATGAAGAAGGCTACCTTACGAAGCAAGGAAAAACATAAGGTTAATGATCTCACTAGATCATAAGCCTCAATAGATTAGACTAATTGCTTCAGAATTAGAAGATATAATTGCCCCTAGGAAATATGAAAAAACAGCTTAAATTATGGAAGTCATATATGCTAGTTGGAAATTAGAAAGCCAACCCCTTCATCAACAACCCTTTTAGAGATAGCCAACACATTAAAGTATATATGGACAGATATACTTTTACACTCTACAACCCTTGCTCTAGTCTGGTAGATAACATGCATGCAATTACTCTACATTTCAAAAAGGTAAATGCTTGGCCTAGAGGATATTCTTTTGGTGACATTGGGTAAGCCAACATGCCATTCTATAACCTCATGCTTGATGATGAAAATGTTGGTATTTAAGAGAACCCAAAAGAGCATAACATAGAAAATGCAATAGAACCCTAATAGTCTTTATGCTATATTTTGTAAAGTAGCCAGCTATATCTGGCATCTAGTCCTAGTCTTTATGTAAAGATGCCAGTTGTCTCTAGTTTCTAGCCCTAGTCATTTTGTAAAAATACCAACTGTCTCTACCATCTAATCTTTTATGCCCAGATGCTAGCTAGCTGTCTCTAGCATCTAGTCTTAAAAATAAAAACAAGGACAACCCTTAGTTTTGGAGGGCCCCGGTTTTAGCTAAGAGGTTTTGGGACTTCTTTCTCCTATAAAAGAGGTTTTATGATAAGAGGTAAGCATATGAGTGGCAAGAGCCTCCTGGAGGGTTTTTCCCTACCCGGATTTATATTCTTTTAATTTTTTTGTATCTATCGAGCCTTTTGGATACGTCTTGAAAAATATATTCGAGGTATTACTAGATTCAGATAGAAGATTTTTTTGTCTAGAAGTAATTTTTGGTGAGAAAGCTGAGTGGAAAAGAACAAGGACTTAAATGTAAAAGTTTTTAAAAGATTTTTGGGTTAAAAGAATAAATGAAAAGGATGGGACAGTGAAATGTTTATGGAAACCGAGGACTGAAAGGTAAGATGGAAGGGATCTTTTTAAAATGTTGTGTTATAACCTGGGGACCGTTGGGTAATTTGAAAGGACCTTTTGAGAATACTATTTCATAATTCAAGGACCATTTGGGAGTTTTTCAGGGGACTGTTTTTGTAATAAATTATGTTTTCAGGGGACTAAAAAGTGAATTTCGGCTGAAGAGTTAATTGAGAGAAAAATCTAGAGCTTGTGCTGTTCATCTTCGGTTTTACTGTAGCACCGAGATTAGGGTTTGGTTTAGTTAATTAAGTTGATTATTATGATGATTAAGGTGTTAATGATGATGGTTGGATTGGAATTGGTTGAGGTTTAAGTCAAAATTGATTTAGTTGAGTTGAATTAAATTGATTGAGTTGAGTTTGATTTGGTTTAACCAAGTCCATTTAATTAATTGGAATTGGGTTTTGGATGAGAATCGAGTGGTTGGGTTTAATTGAATTGATCACATGTCAGGTTTGATCAAATCGAGTTGAGTATAGTTGAACTTGAATGGTTTGGTTGAATTAAATTGGTTGAGAGTTGATTTGGGTTTGGTTTAGATGTTGGGCTAAAAGGTTTGGGCTGAACCAATTAGAAGAGAATTGGGTTCGGTTGAACCAAAGCTGGTTCAACAGAATTTGTATAATAATTAAGTTGGTTCAAGGCTAGTGGGTTTAATTAAACCCTGGTTCAGTGAATTTGAGTTTCTGGTTCAGTGAATTTGAGCTCTGGTCGATGGAATCTGAGGTTAGTTCAGTCGTTCGAGAATCGGTCAAATATCCCAAATTGAGTTGGCTTAAGTGCAATTGGAGACCAATTTGATTATGCAGGTCGCGTTTGAACCGATGGGTGAGTCTTGCCCAATTGAGAGCTGGGTTATCGCTTTCATCGTATTTTTACGTTGGGTTCAATTATGTTTTGGTTGTCGTAATTGTTTATTTATTTTATTATGTTATCCCTCGTTAGGTGTTGATTAGGCTGGGAGGGAGAGTTCCGGTGTCTGAGCAAACGAAACCCAAGTGAGTACTAGCGTAGAGTGGCTATTATTTTAAATAAATAAATTATTATCATTATTTTTGAAATAATTGTTTAATGGCTAGTATTTTGAAATAAATGTTTAAGTATTTCATTTTATCATGATTAATTGCGTATAAGGTCGAAATATACTTATATTTATTTTCCTCATGACGCTCTACGATAACCAGTATTGATACATCGATTTTGTATAATTATACGTGATTTGTGAATAGTGGAAATACATGTATATGTGATTTAATTATTCAATTCATGTATTTATTTTTGGATAGGGTACATATCGTCGCTTTGATTTGGAATGATTTGTGAAATCATGCGACGTATTAAAATGTTTTTACCGACAATATTTGTGGAATCGGTTTTCATTCCTGGTATAGGAATGGTATTATGGATCTTTACTGGTATTATGCATTGTTATACTTTTGGCATTGGCTTTGTGGAAAATAATGTTTATTTCCGTGATGCTGAATATCATGTCCCGGAAAAGGATCCCGTGTTATGATTTATACGGATGGTATTATCATCAGTATTTACTGGATGGTTTTGATGGTGACGGGCCAGAGGCCCCGACTCATCGCGAGAGTGGGTCCCCCACGGGCCGACCTTTAGAGGTGGCGTGGTGGACCCTGGGTGTTGATTTCTCGAGGGCGCTCGTGTGGGAGCGTAGAGCCTCGAGCTGGATATTCATCGGGTGGCAAGGGGTCACCGACCGGGTGAACCGATGGGTCAACGTTAAGGACATGAGTTCTTGATCGGCTCTGAACCTCAGCCGACGCCAGCGAAGGTTTAGAGAGTTTTCTGAACCATGTTATCTCTGGGTGAGTGTTGGGTATTGCTTTATTTTTGAATTTGAAATTTATGTTATTTTTGAATCAGTGATGAGGCGCTCTCTCACAAAAATTTGTGTTTTCCGAGAAAATCAAATTGATGTTGATTTATGTTGAATTTATATTTCAAGAGTTCTTTAAAGATTGTATTTTTGCTAAAATTCTGTATTTTTGGAAAAAGTTGGAAAAATTATTTGAGCAGATTGGTATTTATATACTTTATATACTAATCGTATTTTAAGTCTTTGAAATTATTAAGCCACTACCGAGCCAACCTGAATGTCTGTCAGAATGCAGGAGCGGGACCCCTAGATTGCCTGATCGAGTATAGAGCTAGTCAGGGTTGAGTCTAGGACTGTAGTGGGTCCCATATCTTTCTTTCTATTTATTGGTGTCGTGATCTCAGTAGCGGTTGTATCCGCAAATTTGAGTTATCGTATTCATGGTATTTATGTATTTGAACCCCGTAGTTGGTGTAAAGTTGTAAATTGTGATTTGTAGGTCCGATTTTGTTTAAAACAGTTGTCGGGTTTAGTTAAAGAGAATTTTTAACCGATGGAGTGCTAGCATTTCGCTCGATGAAAGGGGTGGGTGTGACATTTTTCATAGGAGCAATCACCATTTTTCCATTTTTGGGCTCGATGGAGGGGAATGGGCATGAAAATGCACATTTTTACCCCTCCCATTCCCCTAGCAAATATATATAAACAAATATATTAATATACTCGATATTAAAAATAATTAATATAAATTATTTTATTTAGATATCTAATCATAATAACTAAAAGTGAAATGACATTTTTGCCTTAGTGATATATTTAACTAAATGAAATATAAGTAATTTAAATAATCAATTGTAATAATTAAATTTTTAAAAAAATATCTTATAAGTAAAGAATTTATTTTTTTATATTAAAGGTATAAAAATAATTTTACTTTTTTTTACTATTTCCATTCTCAATGAATTGATTTCCTATCCAAACAAATCTTTCAATCCTATTTCTTTTACCCTTCTCATTTTCTATCCCATTCCTCTCATTCCCAGAAGTTGTCCTAATACTTGATTGATCATTTAGTTATATATATATATATATATATATATTTGGCTTATCACCTTTTCAAAAAGTGCCATACTATAGTGTTATTCAAAATTCAATTGCGAGGCCATGATAACAATGTTCTTCTAGCATTTGGCAAAGAACTTAATGTTAATAGTCTCAATTGGAGCCAAGTGATGAAAAAGATTAGTAAACATTTAATTAAAAAGAAATACTTGATTCTACCTGTAATAACAAAAAAACATCCATTGTTTTTTTATCCGAAAAAATATGAATACATCCATTGCAACCTAAATAGTTGAATTAAAAAAAAACCCTAGACTTTAGGTCCAAACACATTCAAAGGAACATATCATGCTAGATAATTTAAAAAGAAAAAAATCATATCAAACAACATAAATTTGTAGAAATAGAAATATCTTAATGTAAAGATCGCCAGAGGTCTCTACGACACTCACAAAGTTAAACAATCAAGACAACCAACCAATTAAACAATTTAATCAACCAATAATAAATCACAAACAACACACATCAATTTATACGTGGAAAACCCCTTTGATGTGAAGGATAAAAACCACGGGACCGTTCAAGGAGTCCACCCTTTACTTCTCTTATTGATAAATTGAGGGCAAAAGAACCCCAAATCAGTCAACAAAGGATTCACAACCCACTAACAAACTCCAAGAACAATAAGAGATCAAGATAGAGCAAAAAGTGTAGAAATCACCCAAAAACTGCTCGGTCTATTAAAAGTCTGTATTTTTTTGACCAAAACCGAGCACCCTGAGGATGATCCAACCATTCAAAATGAAGCCCTTCTTGTCAGGAACAAGCTGGCCAAGTTTGAGAAAAATCGGACCGCGAGAGCACCTCCGATCATAGAGTTGATCAAAAACCGCACACATAAAACCGAGAATAACAAACCCCTCTTAAGTCTCTCTTTTCTTCTTTTGATTGTTGTCCACTTTTTCGATGTTGTACATACCAAAACCAAAGAATACAATCCCACCAAACAGAAAATTCTCTTGGAAACCCTAATATCAATGCCAAATGGACCCAGAAGTAAGACATAACAAGTCCAACATAAAGGCCCAACATAAACAACAAAAAGCAATATGAAATATTGCAAATATGGGTCTGGACCCATAACAATCTCCCCTCCACCTCAACACGGGAAGATGAACACTCTTCAATCACCACTTGAAGCTCATTCCCGCAAGCTTGACACAAACATCAAGCTTGCTTCCTGGAACCACTTTGGTTAACATGTCTGCACCATTCTTATTTGTATGAACTTTCTTCGCTCATCATCTTCTTCAATAATATTCCGCAAACCAATGATATCAAACATCAATATGCTTGGTGCGGGCGTGATACATGGAATTCTGCTCAAATCTATAGCACTGACTATCACAGTATCACCGCGATACTCACCATGTTCCAAACCCAACTCTTGAAGAAACCTCTTCAACCAAAGCATTTCCTTACTTGCTTTCCACAAATGCTATATACTCCGCCCTCAAGAGTCGATAAGGCCACACACTTTTTGTAATTTAGATTGCCAAGAAATTGTTCCCCGAAAGTGTGAACACATAACCCTCGAGGTAGACTTTCTACTAACGATGATCACCGCCATGTCTCCAGATCAGATATCTCTCAAGAACAGTTTGCCACCTCCATAACACAAACAAAGTTTGAAAGTGCCACGCAAGTATCCTAAGATCCACTTCACTCGCATCCCAAATGGGTCTTACCTGATTGGATAAGTATCCGCTCACCAAACCAATGTAATGTGCAATATCGGGCCTTGTACACACCATAGCATATATCAACGAACCAACAAAGGAAGAATAAGGAATAGATAACACACATGCTTTCTCCTTCTCTCGTAGGACAAGCTCTCTTACTCAGGTTAAAATGTAATGCGAGTGGTGTGCTAACAGTTTAGCATGCTCTCATATTGAACCTTTCAAGCACAAGTTCAATATACTTTTTGCTCGAGATAGCCATAACTTTCTAGCCTCACGGTCACGAGCAATCTCCATGCCTAAGATTTGCTTTGCAGACCCAAATCTTTTCATGTCAAAACGACTTAGACAAATCTTTCTTCGTTGCTAATCATCACTGAATCTTGCCCAACTATCAGCATATCATCTACATACAAAAGAAGGATAATGAAGTTGTCACCAGTGAACCTTTCTCGAAATACACACAAGGATCTCGAGAAGTCCGCTTATAATCAAGCATTTGTCATAAACGAATCAAATTTTCTGGTACCACCGCCTTGGTGCCCTGCTAGCTCCATAAAGACTCTTTCTTCAACTTGCAAAACAAGTTTTTTTCCTTCCCTTTTCTTCAAAGCCTTCAGTGTTGCTCCATGTAGATTTCTTCATGCAAGTCACCATGTAGAAAAGCAGTCTTTACATCAAGCTGCTCCAACTCAAGATCAAGACTTGCAACATACCCTAAAACAATTCTGATAGAAGTCATCTTGACAATAGGAGAAAAAATTTCATCATAGTCAACGCTCTTTTTCTGGTTGCATCCTTTGACCACCAATCGAGCTTTCCGCTTCACTATCTTCTCACCATCTTTCTTGTTCTTGAAAACCCATCTGTTTTTCAAGACTTTCTTGCCTCTAGGAAGATTCACTAACTCATAGGTCTGATTCTTCTTCAAAGAATCCATCTCCTCTTTCATAGCCTCGAGCCAAAGATCTTTATCTTCACTAGACAACGCTTGGAAACCTCGGGCTCCCCCTTATTAGTGACTCAAGATGTAATCCGTGCTTGGATACTTTGTAGAAGGTTTACGATCTCGGTCGACCTCCTAATCCGAACATCATCCACTCGGGCGAAGTAGGTTGTTCCACCCGCTCATAAACCTCTTCATCATCCGGGTTGAGCATCATTAGGGAGCATCATCAAACCGTGGTGCATCATCATCAACATCGTTGTACCTCCTCAACACCATCATGTGTTGCATCAAGATCGCCATGTGTTGGATGTTCAACAGAAACAGAAGTAGGAACAGAAGAGTCATTAGTAGTATCAATAAACAAACTGAAAGTTAGAATGATACCTGCTCCTTAAAAGTTTTGCTCCCATCTCATGCTCAAAGAACACTACATCTCTCGCTTCTCGTTACCTTCGCTTTCTGGATCATAGAGCTCCCGAAACCCATACTCTTCATCACCATAGCCAACAAAACACATGGAGTAGTCTTGAATCATGCTTCAATCTCCGATCTTTTAGACATGCATGTATGCCTTGCATCCAAAGACTCTAAGATGTAAATATGTGGGATCACATCCCTTCCATGCTCTCTCGGAACGTCAAGACCCAAAGGAATAGATGGAGAATGGTTGATCAAATAAATTGCACTTTTCAACGCCTCTCGCCCAAAATGATTTAGGTAGATCGCACATCTTCAACATACATCTCACTTTCTCCACAGTGGTTCTGTTCATCCTCTCTGCACAACCATTATGTTGTGGGGTGCCAGGAACTATCTTTACATGTCGAATACCTTGCTGTGAACAGTAATTCCCGAACTCATGTGAAGTATACTCACCACCATTGTCAGAACGGAGGCACTTCAATTTTTCTTTCCGCCTCCCTTTCCACCATAGCATGAAATTTCCGAATGTCTCAAACACTTGGCTCTTGGTCTTCAACATGTAAACCCAAGTTTTTTTCTAGTAGCATCATCAATGAAGGTAACAAAAATATTTGTTGCCACCATTTCACTCCACCTCAATGGGACCACGCGACATCGGAGTGCACAAGCTCCAGCTTAGCTTGCCTCCTAGTAGACTTCCTAGCAAAAGAAGCTCTATGTTGTTTTCCTGCCAGACAATGATCACAAGGGTCAAGAGCAACTGTAGTATCAACAGGAATGAGAGATTTACCCTGCTAGACATTTTAAACCCTTGTCACTCATGTGTCCCAATCTTCGGTGCCACAAATTAGAGAATTCTTATCTTCCATCGCATTAATTTCATCGAACATACACTCAAATATGTCTTGTACAAAGAGCAATACAACTCGCCTCGCAATCTATTATAGAACCTTTGGATGCTTCCACTTGCCATTTCCAAAGGTGTGTCAGAAGCCTTCTTGATCAAGCACATTAGCAGAGAGCAAATTAAGGCATAGATCAGGAATATGGCGCACACCTTTCAATGTAAGTACGCATCCAAGACTAGTCTTCACACGAATATCACCTAAACCAACAATGCTTGCTGAGCTTTGGTTACCCATCTTAACACTACCAAAATCACCAGCTTGGTAGTCATGAAGTACTCCCTTCTAGGAACACAATGGTATGAAGCACCTGTATCTACAAGCCACTCTGAGTCTGAACTATCAGCATGATAACACTCAAAAGTTGCACAAACCAAAGTAACATCATCATCACTCTTAGAAGTCGTCATCGCAGTTGTTTTTTTGTCATCTTTCCCTCTTTATGTGAGTCATTCTTCTTCTCTCCTTCCCTTTTCAAACGGAAACAATACTTTTTGATATGACCAGGGCTTCTTGTAATAATGGCATGTAGTCACATTCTTCCCATCACTAGACTTGGACATGCTCCTTGGGTTATCAGGGCTTTTGAAACCCCTACTCTTGCTTCTTCCTCTGTTCTCATACAACAAGAGCCTCGTGGAATTATCAACTCCCATCTCATTTATTTTGATTTCCTCATTAAACATGCTTTCTTTGATGACATCCACAGATAGAACACCATCTGGAGCAGAATTACTAATAGTCACAAACCAAGGTTTCCCAACCTGTCTGCAAAAGAACTCAATAGAAACAAAGCCTGCAACTCATCATCAAGACAAATTTTCATAGTAGTCAACTTGTTAATAATATCCTGGAAGACACTAAGATGCTCTAAACGGACTTCCCACCTTTCAATTTCAAATTAACAAATTTCTTAATCAAAGAAGCTTTATTATGAGCAGTCTTCCGCTCATAAAGACCTCCCAATTTCTTCCACAAATCATATGGGTCGACTCTTGGACGACATGGTTGAAAAATGCTCGATATCAACCCATTGCCTAATAGTCCCCCAAAAGCCTTTCTTTTTCAACTTTATCTATTCTTTCTCTTCCATCTTATCCGGTTTAGATGGTTTAGAAAACACTACCATCGAATTAGTGACAGCTCCAATTGGGTCATACAAGTCCTTGTAATATAACAAGTCTTCCATCATAGGTCTCCAAATAGAATCAATTAGTTGATGTCAATTTTACCATCAAATGGCTACTACCTCGACTCTATAATGTGACTCAATTAAAACTTTCTCTGATACCAAGTTGTAAAGATCGCCAGAGGTCTCTACGACACTCACAAAGTTAAACAATCAAGACAACCAACCAATTAAACAATTTAATCAACCCATAATAAATCACAAACAACACACACACCAGAAGTAAGGCATAACAAGTCCAACATAAAGGCCCAACATAACAACAAAAGCAATATGAAATATTGCAAATATGGGCTGGATCCATAACACTTAATACTCCAATTCTTGTCGACTCGAAGAATAAATCTAAAAATCTTGATGTGAAATAGAATTCATGTAGATTTAGATGAAATTATAGAGCACTTTAAGGCATTTTCCTTATAGTTAAGACTTCAATTACCAAAATGAAGAGTTCATTTAAAAAAAAATTATTAAATGATGGTTTTTTTGTTTGGGCCCATTTCCACACAAAATGTGTTGGGCAATTTGTAATCATTAAGTTCTTAGTTTTGTTAACATGAAATAGTAAATTTGATTTTTAATTAGTAAATGAAAATAAAAACTGTATAATTTGATGAACAGAGCCTAAAAAGCTAGGTATATTTCGGTAATCACATCAAACTTATAGAACTTTTTATAAAATGATTTTTTTGCTTTGTGCACCTTTTATAGATGATACACTTCATATTTCATAAGGTCTCCTGAATATTGTACTTATCATTGCACGGACAAAAGATCTTTTTAGTTTGCATTGAATGCCTCATTTATCTTGGAAATTGGGTATCTTACTAAGTCAATCATTATTTTTATTAAGTTAGTTTTTTGTGTTCCTATTTTTCTCGATTAGAATTAGTCGTTGTTTAGGTGCTAATAAAAGAGCACTTTTGCTCTAGTTTCGTAGAGATTTTCCAGACAGATTTGTTGTGTTCTTCAATCTATAAGTTTAGCATCACTTGTAATATTTTTGCATTGAGAAAATAAGAATCAATTCATTCTCCAAGTATTAGTTATGTTCTTTGTGTGTCTTTTAAAATTTCTTCACTATTTTTTGTTAAATGGTATTAGAGTCGGGTACAAGATTCTTGTTTCTTTTGAGTCTTAAGGAAATTAGAACTTTGTAAGGGGAAAGTTATTTCTTTGCCATATGTTGTTGGTAAATGATGAAATAGAATTAACACACAATATGGTGTAGAGAAACTATTTGGTAGAAATTACAAGTAATCGAGAATATAAATGCAGCTTATCTTCAAGGACAAGATTTTGAGGAACTAATTGTTAGTACTAATATAGAGATTCATGCTGATACTCCTGATAATATGAAACCACAAAGGAAATGGTAGATCAAATATTAAAAGGCTTTGTTTGTTTTAAGGACATTGATCAGTAAAGAGTTTATTTGGGTTATGTTTGTGATGTAAATTCTCCAAAGGAAGTTTGGGATACTCTTGAAGGCTATTTTCCAAGAAGAATACATCGAGGCTCAAGTTTTTAGAAAATGAATTGGTAATGATGAAACAAAAAGTTATGTCAATTTCAAAATATTTCTTGAAAGTAAAAAGTATCTGTGGCCAAAAATTTTTGAACTAGATCCAAATGAGACAATAAGTGACGCTATCTTGAGAACATTTCTCATTATTAGTCTGCAAAAAGGAGTATACTCCTTATGTCACCCCTCAGATAAAAGATGGGAGAAACAACCATTAGTTGAAGAGTTAGAGAGCTTACTTTTCCAATCAAGAGTCTTTGGCTAGGCCAAAAATTCGAAGAAATAGTTCTTTTCTCAAGAGGAAAGTTAAATGAGAATAATTCTAAGAAGATACAAATGGAAAGAAGGCTCTTAATAATACTCCCTCAAAGTAGCAAAGAGTTAATCGGTGTTTCGGGATGTAAAATTATCATAGTTGATAACTCAACATATCCAAAGAGCTAAAGAAAATGCGATGAAAATGGATGTTGATGAAGGAATTGTCAAGTTGAATATTGTTTATCATATTCCATGTTGGAAGAAAAATTTAATTTCAATTTTTCAAATTACTAAATCTGGAAAATATGTCTTGTTTGGTTCAAATGATGTAAAGGTACTTGATTTATAATGTCAGTGGGGGAGGCATATATGAAGAAAACAATGCATGACAGATAATGCACTAAAGAACATGGCATGCTCGTTAGACCATGTAAGATACTCAAATGCAAAGAATGCATTTCTTCAAAGAATCTATTGGATAGCTTACCAACTCTGAAAAATGTGCATGAAGATGTGGTTTGTCAAGGCTACCGATATGGGAAATCACATCATCTTCCTTTCAAAAGCTCATTTAATCGTAGAACAACTCCTCTTGAGTTGGTTCATACAAACTTGATGGGACCAACAAGAATATCAAGCTATAGAAATTGTCATTATGTCATGGTATTGGTGGATGACTATTCAAGGTATACTTGGACTTATGTTTTGAAAGAGAAGAATGAAGCATTGTCCAAGTTTGTTGAATTTTGGAATATGGTAGAGAAAGAGTTGGGGCAGAAAGTGAAGTGTTTACAAAGTGACAACGGTGGTGAAATTTATGTAAGTTGATTTCTTTCAATATTGTGACAATAATGGCAATAAATGACAAATGACATGTCCTAAGATCCCTCAGTAAAATGGAGCAGCAGAAAGAAAGATAGGGCATCCCATTTCCATGAGTCTCTCATGGCTACTTGATAAGAATCTTACTCAAGAACTTTGGGATGAAGCAGCTTTGATGTGTGCTATGTAATTAATCATCTACCTTCCCGGCTGTAAAGAAAAGCCTCTTTGAGATATTATATGGTGACAAGCCAAATGTAAATTATGTATTTAGTTCAATATGTTATGTTCATATTTCTAAAAATAGCCAAAACTAAACTTGACCTGAAAGCAAAGAAATGTTTACTTGTTGGTTATGACACATGCATGAAAAGCTTGAGGTGTATGGATCAAATGACAAAAAATTGTTACATCCAGAGATGTTGTGTTCAATGAGATATCATCATGGCATTCTGCTTAAGAGTTAACTTTAAAAGAAAGGATCTCATTATAATGATTCAGATAATTTGAAGATGTTTTCTCAAACAATTGAACAAGTATCTCACAATGTTGATTCTGAATATCAAGGAAGTGATGTATCTACAACCCTAAGAAGGAATGCTTCAAGAAGAGAATGTGGTGAGGATGTTATTAGAAGATCTTTAAGGGAGGAAAGACAACTAGATTATCTTAAAGATTATGAAGTGCAGCTAAATCATTGTAGTATCACTTCATGTTTCTTTATTGGAGCATCAAATGAAGAAGAATGAGGGTGTTATGAGGAAGCTAAAGGTTGTTTAGAATGGGAAGCAACAATGCAAGATGAGATTGAATTATTAAGGAAAAATGATACATGGAAGCTTTGTACCAAAACCAAAAAATTGGGAACTAATCACTTACAAATGGATCTATCTTTTGGAAAAGAAATCAGATGGTATAATTGACAAGTATAAAGCTCGTCTCATTGCTTGTGGTTCCTCTCAAAGCTATGGATTAAAATGACAAAGAGACTTTCAGTCCTGTTTCAAAGATGGTGATAGTCAGGTCAATCTTTTCACTTGTTGCTTTTAAGAGCTAGAAGATATGGTAACTTGATAAAAATAATGCATTTCTTTATGACAAGTTGGAATGCGAGGTGCTCATGGATCAACCTCAACGATTTGCCTCTAAGGAATTCCCTCATCATGTTTGTCGTTTGAAAAAAGGTATTGTATTGCCTCAAACAAGCACCACGTGCTTGGTATAGTAAAATGGCTCAATATTTCATCTTTTCTGGATTTAGTTTATTTGTGAAATTAGAATAAAGAAAGCACTTGTTGGTTTTATTATTTGTAATTGCACTACAAAAAAGTTTATGTTTAAAAATGGAATATTAGAAACGGAATTTATTTTGTTTGTAATATGAACGGATTAGCAACGGAATACTAATCGTTTTAAATATGATCTTAATAACAATGGCTTACAAATGGGCATTTAAAAATATAATTTATTAAAATATTAGAAAATATTCATTTTTAATCCGTTTCTAATAGAAAGGGACTAGAAACGGATTTAAGAATTAATATTTTAGTTAAATATTATTAAATATTAGAAAATATCCGTTTCTAATCTGTTTCTAGTAGAAAGGGACTAGAAACGGATTTAAGAATTAATATTTTATTTAAATATTATTAAATATTAGAAAATATCCGTTTCTAATCTGTTTCTCAAAGAAAGAGAATAGAAACAGATTGAAAAAATAATATTTATTTAGATATTGTGAAATATTAGAAAATATCCGTTTCTAATCCGTTTCTAATAATAAGGGACTAGAAACGGATTAAAAAAATAATATTTATTTAGATATTATTAAATATTAGATAATATGCATTTCTAATCCGTTTCTAATAGAAAGGGACTAGAAACGGATTTAAAAATTAATATTTTATTTAAATATTATTAAATTTTATAAAATATTCGTTACTAATCCGTTTCTAATAGAAAGAGACTAAAAACAGATTTAAGAATTAATATTTTATTTAAATATTATTAAATATTGAAATATCCGCTTTTTTAATCCTTTTTAATAGAATGTAATTGCTAAAATCTGTTTCAATAGAAAGGACTAAAAAAATAGATTTAAAAATTTATATTTTATTTAAATATTATTAAATATTGAAAAATATCCATTCTATAAAAGGGATTAGAAACGGATTTAGTAATTAATATTTTTATTTTATATATATTTTTGAAAAATTTTTGAAATATTTTTATTTTTACTCAATATTATTCTAGTAATATAAATATTAAGATATAGCTAATCAAATTTAAACTTGTAACAAACGCTGTTGAACTTAATTGAGTGCAGAGCCTCTACCTAATACCAAGATTCTTTTAAAATATTAAAACCATGTGAAAATTAAATATTTAAAAATATCAAAGCAGTATACTGTATATACAACGAAGCTAAGGGAGATATACTGCCATGTCATCGATCCGATGGCTAATCCACTGAAACCTTATTTGACCGTTTGATCAAAACTCAAGGGTTTCATCGGACCGTCCATTCACAGACATGTTTGTTAGTCTATTTCCCATTTTGTTCTCAAAACCCTCTCCCCTTCTCTGAAACCCTCCCAAATTTTCAATCCTCTCCAATGGCGGCGACCGACGAACCCTCTGATCACTCATAGTTTCCATCGTATTCGGAGGTAAACCATTTGGGTAGATCTCTGCAAACTCTAGGTTTTGATCTAGTTTTGTTTTTCTCTTTGTTGATTTGATTTTATTGATGCGTTCTCAGATGATAATGGCAGCGCCGTCGGAGCCGGAGAAGTCTAACTAGCGCTTATAGTTGTCGTCGTCGCCATCGTCTTCATCTTCAGCGTCGCCGTTGGAGCTCAAAACGTAGCTCTTGACCTCATCGAAGTTTGGGTTCAATCTTTATAATCTTATCCTCTGTTCATCTAGGGTTAAGGTTTTAGTTTTTTTTTCAAAATGTCTGATTTGGTTGGGGTTTGATCTGCAGGTTTGATTTTCACTTGGTACAATTCTTCTTTGCTTGCATGCCTTCATTAGGTATTTTCTCTACATTTATTTAATTCTCTCTCCATTTTTGATTTCTTTTGTTTTATGGATTTATTGTTTTCGTCTTAGCTGTTTATCTAGTGGCTCAGTATGCACGCTATGAAATCAGAAGGATGGAAGTGGTAATTGCTCTTCAATTCTTTTGGTATCTTGTTTATTGACTCACTTTGTTCTCCCTGGCTTTTTGTGTTCTAATTCTATATATCTCTTTGACACTTTTGTTTGATCAATTTATGAGATGCTGAATTTTTGGATAATAATTAGTTAGGATGATTGAAAAAAAACCTAGAATTGGAAGACAAGATTTCCTTTGATTGAACCATGCATTTTCTGGTATGGCTTGTTAGCAATTAGTCTCTTATTCATTCATTTACATTTCAATCTAGTTCACCCTGTGGTGCGAATTTCATTTCTTGAAAGGAACTTTTCCTTCACATGCAATTACTCAAATAATGATGTTTTGTTTCTTTTCTTGCAGAGAAAGCCCTTGTGGAATGTATGTATGATCTTCGATCTGAGCTGGAGAAAACTGCATCTGATGTTTCAGCCTTATTTTCTAAAATTGGTCAGTCATTTATTTAATCTAATAAATATGGTATTTTGTAGGTGATATACTGCTATTTCTTGTAGACTGCTATGTCTTTCTACTAAAATTACCATATTTCATTGTGGTCAGAGCGTAAAGATAAGATAAGAGGATGGAAACAAGATTCTCGTTCAGAAATTCCAGTCTCAGTTGATTCGGCAGTTGGATATGATTCATAAAACTGTCTTAGATTCTGTAATGCAACATGAGACCCATATACAAGAAATGGAAGAAGAAATGAGATCTTTTATATCTACAAAATCTGAGGTAGTTTTGATCTTATCACTCTAACTTTTTAGATGTAATACATGCAAATTCTTCTCATGTCTCTGTTATGCACATATAGGCCACAGAAGAGCTTAGAGGGATGGTCAAAAAATTGCAAACCATGTTCTGTTCTAGCATTAGAACGTTGGATGATTTAGCCAGTGAACTTGACAAGAAATCTCAATCAACTTGTGAGAAACTGAACACTCAAGTGAACTTGCACTCCTCTGCACTTGATGATGTAAGCATCACCACCTATGTACTTTTCAAGTTGTTCTTCATTTCTTGTTCAAATTTTAGTGGATTAGTAAGTGTATCACCTATGTCTATGCTACAGTCCTTTAATATAAGAATGTTAAGGTCATGAATTGGAGTTTTCATTTTGATGTATTTGTTTGGTTTGATTCATCATGTAGGACCCATGGGCGCAATGAATAGCAGAAAAAGTGTTTTATTAATTTTTTTTTTATTTTTTTAAGAATGTAACATCATATTGAAGTATAAGAATGAGAAGGTCAGTGAATTGGAGTGAATGCATTTGTAGCAGTTGTTGCCTTTGGGGCCTTGCTTTTGATGTATTATTTTGTTTTCAACTAAGTGACACAACTGGCCAGCTAACTGCTAATCTGACCAACTTCTCATTAGTCTATTGCAGTAGTTGACCATGGCTTACATCAGTATTCCAAATACTGAAACAGACAATGTGGTTGTCATGCATGCAGCTTTGGCAGCTAGAGGCGTTGTTGCTACTACAGAAGGGCACGTACTTGAGCTACAGTCAAGCCTTGAGCTACACCAGTCAAAGCACTAAGCTAGAACCTTGTAGCACTGCGCCGAAGGGAACTATATGGAAGCTTGGAACGTAGGTGGGGTACTTCTTCGAGGAGCACTAGAAACGTTTATGGGTTCTGGTTCTATATATGGATGGGTATCATGGTGGCTCTGTTTTTTCTGGAAGTTCATTCAATATTGCAACCGCCACTGTATCAAGTGATGGGTTACTGCCTCACAACCGCCAAAGGTACCGCTGAGATGTTGAAGTTAAACATGGCGCTCATTCTCCTCCCTGTTTGCCGCAACACCAAAGCATACCTGTTGGAAACTAAAGTCTTTATTGCAGAATTAGTTTGCTTAATGTAATGTTGCCTGTGTTACCTGTGTTAAGATGCAGGATTAGTTTGATTAATGTAATGTTATAGGATCAGTTTACTTAATGTAATGTTGCCAGTGTTAAAATACAGGATCAGTTTGCTTAAATGTAATGTTGCCATCAGTTTACTTAATGTAATGTTGCCAGTGTTAAAATACAGGATCAGTTTGCTTAAATGTAATGTTGCCATCAGTTTTTATTGTGGAGGTGATATGCAGGATTAGTTAATATTTGCAATTGAGAACAAATGTCCAATTGAGTGTAATATAATTTTTAATTTGTTTTTTTTATTTTGCTTGAATTTTAAAACAGATTAGTAATGAATTAATTTGTTTTAATATTATAATTTTTTTAAAATAATTTTAAAAACGGATTATAAACAAAATTAGTTTTGTTTCTAATTATGAAACAAAAATATTTTGTTTGAAATCCGTTTTTAATTTTTGCAACTAGTAACGGAATTACAACGAAATTTAAAACGGATTACTAACATAAATTATTTTGTTTTAAATTTCAAAATTCAGAAACTATTTGGTTTCTGTTTCTATTCCATTTCCAAATTTAGAAATAGAACATTTTTCCGTTTTTATTTAAATTAGAAACAAGAGTTTTCGAAACTGATAAATTCCGTTTCTAATTCATTTTTAAATGGAAATAGCAATGGATTAGAAACGGAAAATGTTGT
>NW_024087194.1:0-17622 GCF_009730915.1 Dioscorea cayenensis subsp. rotundata
GAATTAATGTCAACAAAACTTACTAATATAGCTCACACTTTGCCAAAAAAACAAAATTTATGTTCATCATGTTAAAAGAAATAATCAAAGAATAATTAAGGGGGAAAAAGGCAGGGGAATAAAGACCAAGCAGAGGACCTAATTTAATTGCCCTGATCGATCCAATTGCAACACGCATGGAGCCACATAGACTTTTTTTTTTTTGCTTTAGACTTTCATCCTATAAACAATAATAGCATCACTTTTTAATCAAGAAACAGAGGGAAGAACACCATGATTCACAGCCACCATAAACCAAGGATCAGTTTTAACCAACAAAAATTATGGATTAAATAAACAACATAACAAAGAAATCCAGCAAGAACAATTGTTCGCTTTCAGTAGAGAATCACGCAATCAAAGAATAACAAAGTATGTCTACATTTCCGGATAAAATACACACCATGACAGAACACCAGCAAAATCTATAAGGGATTTCTCTGAATGGAATAACCAAACAACCAATTGACTCATCCTATCATCAGCCTAAGCTTCAAAAAAAAAAAAACCCCAATCAATACCTTGATTTCTCTGAATGGAATCAATAGGCTCTTTGCAAGCTTTGAATCAAGCCCTAGCAACTTCTCAGCATACCTGAAGTTCCGGTTCGTGGCCGCAAGAACAAACACAGCACAGATTCAAGAACAAAAATAGACAAAAAATACAAGAAAAATAGCAAAAGGAAAGGTAAAAACAAGTACCTGGAGCATCAGCCATAGGGATCCCGACCTCGGCTACTGATCGTGCAGGGCAGCGCCCCTCACTGTCCCTTGGTACCACGTTATCTGCGATGATGGGGGGCTTCGGCTTGTTCTTAGACCCCGCCGGACGGCCACAGGGGCGGCGAGTCGGTACAACCAAGGTTGAAGGCTCGTCGGCTTCGGCGCTAGCTTCCTTTCTCGTTGCCGAGGTTGAAGGCTCGTCGAATGGGCTCTTGGGTTGGTCGGCAGGTGGTGGGTGGGCGGAGAAGAAGACGGAGGCAAAACCCCGGCGCGGACTAGGACTAGGGTTGGGAAATTTTGAGATTTGGTGGGCAGTAAAGACTGAGAATTTTTTAGAAAGTTGGGAAACTAGGACTATGGCTTTCCCAAAGAATGAAAAGCCTTAAATTATTATTACTATTATTATTATATA
The DNA here is from genome assembly GCF_009730915.1 of Dioscorea cayenensis subsp. rotundata. Taxonomy (NCBI): domain Eukaryota; kingdom Viridiplantae; phylum Streptophyta; class Magnoliopsida; order Dioscoreales; family Dioscoreaceae; genus Dioscorea; species Dioscorea cayenensis. The sequence continues at coordinate 1,174 of NW_024087194.1, forward strand.
TTTATTAAAAAAATATAAATATATAATAATAAGAAGAAGAAGAAGAAACAAATAATGATAAAACAAATAAATATATATATATATATATATAATATAAAAATATATAAAAAAGAATATATAATAATAATAATTAAATAATAAAAAATTAATTAATTAATTAATTAATTAATAAAAATAGAATAATAGAATAACAATAATAACAATAATAATAATAATAATTCATTTATTCTTTAATAAATAAATAGAGTAAAATTATTATGTAATTATTATAAATAAAGTATAATTATTATAAATATAGAATATCATGTGTATGGGTAATTAAATTATGGTACCAAATTCTCATATATTTTAGTGAAGAATAGTAGAGATTTTGTGAGAAAATATTATGCATGAAAAAAATTTATGTTTTTTTATTTGGTACATAATTATTATCAAAAAGAGTAAAATTATTATGTAATTATTATAAATAAAGTATAATTATTATAAATATAGAATATCATGTGTCTATGTAATTAAACTATACTACCAAATTCTCATATATGTTTTTTGAAAAATGGTAGAGATTTTGTAAGAAAATGTTATGCAATAAACAAATTAAGTTTTTTTTTATTGTGGGTACATAATTATTATCAAAAGAATAAAATTATTATGTAATTATTATAAATAAAGTATAATTATTATGAATATAGAATATTATGTGTATGGGTAATTAAATTATGCTACCAAATTTTAATATATTTTTGTGAAGAATAGTAGAGATTTTGTAAGAAAATATTATGCAAAAAATTAAGTTTTTTTATTGTGGTTACATAATTATTATCAAAAGAGTAAAATTATTATGTAATTATTATAAATAGAGTAAATTTATTATAAACCGTGCCAAAACCTGCGACAAATAAAGGGGTCATGTGTTTATCACGGTTTTTGGCACGGTCAACCTTAAACTGTGCCCAATACCATGGACTCTATTGTCACGGTTTTGGCATGATTTAGGGTTGACCGTGCCAAACCCGTGACAAAGAAAGGGATGATGTGTTTGTCACGGTTTTTTGCATGGTCAACCGTAAACTGTGCCAAATACCATGGATTCCATTGTCACGGTTTTTGGCACGGTTTAAGCTTGACTGTGCCAAAAACTGTGACAAATAAATCTATGATGTGTTTGTCATGGTTTTTGGCACGGTCAACCCTAAACCGTGCCAACAAGCGTGCCAAATACCATGGACTCCATTGTCTCGGTTTTTGGCACGGTTTAGGGTTGACCGTTCCAAAACCTGTGACAAAGAAAGGATGATGTGTTTGTCACGGTTTTTGGCACGGTCAACCCTAAACTATGCCAAAACCCGTGCCAAATACTATGGACTCCATTGTCACGGTTTTTGGCACGGTTTAGGGTTGATCGTGCCAAAATCTGTGACAAAGAAAAGGATGATGTGTTTGTCACAATTTTTGGCACGGTCAACCCTAAACTGTACCAAAAACCATGCCGAGATACTACTGGACTCCATTATTCTTTGTGGCACGGTTTTAAAGCTCGCTGTCAAAAAAGCGTGACAAATAAATGTATAATATGTTTGTCGCGCTTTTTAACACTGCTAGGGTTAACCGTGCCAAAAACCGTGCCAAAAGCCATGGACTCCATTGTTATGGTTTTGGGACAATTTAGGATTGTCCGTGCCAAAAATCGTGACAAATGTGTTTGTCACGGTTTTTTATCTAAATTTTAGACGAAAATATAAATGGTGCTAAATACCGTGACAAAATTGCCACGATTTAGCAATCGCTACAAATCTCAAGTGACAACATTGTCACTCAAATTTTTGTTTCGTGCTAATTTCGAGACAAATTTGGCACGTGAATCAAGACACGTGCAAATAGATCGTGCCCAAATTCCGCTTTTTCTTGTAGTGAAACCCGATACGAAAATACAAAATGAAACAATGAGCGAATGAATGCGAGATCATTGCCAAGAACTCAAGCTATCGAGCATTATTTAAGCAAAATTCTATCATCAAATTTCATAAACTTCATATAAATCATATAAAAATAGAATGACTAACACACAAAAAAAGGACACCACACTGACTCTAAGAAAATGCAAAATGAAACGATGAACTGCATTAATGCATTAAATTACCAAAAAACCAAGCTATCAGCATTGTTTGTGCAAGTATACCACATAAAATATCATAAAATCCACATAAATCAAATAAACATTTAAATCACGATTTCATCATAACTTCATAATCAAATCAATGGAAGAGGATTGTGAACACTAAAATAGAGATTCCTGGAGCTCACCTTGTAACTCAGAGATCTAATAAAGACTCAGATTCTTGACTATCCCCCAATATATGAACCGATAAATATCTAAAATCCCTAATTCGCTCTGAAATGAGTCCATAATAAATATCATGATATTAGGATAAATTTACAAAACACTAACTCAAGCCTTCTAATTCGGAAACCATTCCATACAATCACAAAAATTCAGAAATAAACAGCCTAACTAGAAAAAACAAAGATGAGAGAATTTTTTAGAATAATGGAAATTTGAGAGGGATTCGCAAAAGCTGGTCAGAAGAGAGAAAGAGCCACCAAAACCCAAGTGAGGGGTACTATTCTCACTTCATTTCTACATAGGAGTAGGAGTAGGACACACAACAATCTTCATCGTCTGCTCATTTAGACTTGTAAGAGGATGAAATTGAGGTGATGAGAGGTGGAGCATGATGACAGAGACGGCAAGTGCGACGGTTCGAGGGAGGGGCTTTATGAGGCTTTATGCGCGGAGGTGACGAGGGCTAGAGAGGTGGTCCGGTGGAGGAGAGGCGCCACGCGAGTAGGTGACGAGGGTTGGAGAGAAGGAGAGGCGGGGCGGCTTATAGTGTTCCAAGCCTTTTAACATCTAGGGGCTGTTTGGTTCGCGGTAATGTAGAAAGATTACCACGTGTTACGTGGTAATATGAAAATATTACCACGTTTGGCATTGCACCGGTGGTAATTTGGATGGTAATATCACATTACCAACTTATTAATATTACCAAGAAAGTGGTAATCCTATTACCACCAAATTTGGTGTTTATCTTGGATTACCATCGTAATCTTATAACTTTTTTATATTTTAACAAATTGATTACCATGACAACCAAACACTGGTAATGAACTATTCCGTGTAATAAGAGTTCCCAACCAAACATGGTTATATTAAATTACCTGATATTCCCAACCATATAACATTCCCACTCATAATACCATGGTAATCTTGTTGCGTGGTAATATGTCATTACCACGAACAAAGCCCGCCCCACAGGGTTTCTCGCGGGTAAGTATCAGCTGGTGGCCCTGAAGATGTTCAGTAAGTATCACGTTATGAATGACGCACGAACTGCCTCTGGGTCACGACTCACTGGTCATCACCCATTTCATGTTTGAGCGGGTTGTCTCGCCGCGAGGTGGCCACCTCAGAGACCTTGGCAGAACAACCCTCAAACACGTAAATGCTGCGTGACCGACCGTAACAGTCGTGCCACATCGTTCATAAAAACGACAAAGTGACTATACTTACGAAACATTGCGTCACCAACGATATTTCTACTCCAAGTTCCCACAAACATCAATCCCGACCATTCATTTATTATAAATTTTTGTTTAGACTCATTTGCAATTTATTTTTTAAAATATTTATTATAAGATATTATAAAGTGAAATATCAAATTTAATATTATTATAATTATACATTATATTATATTATATCATTATTTATTTTTAAATTAAGGAAATGTTTTTTGATATTAGTGTATTTACTATTGTTATGTCAATGTTGAAGACTTTTCCTTTAGCATAATTGCAATAGATTTACTATAAAAATTATTTATATTTAAATAATAAATATAATTATTTATATTTATAATAAATATTTTTCATTAAATATATATATTATTTTTTATTGTCGTGTCCCGCCGTACCGTGTTTTTAATTTTCAAAAATTACCGTGTCGCCGTGTCGTGTCTCTATACCCGTGTCCATGCTTCATAGATTACAAACTTATCGATGTAAACATCTAAATTAAGTAATACTTGCAAACTACATTTGGTTGAGGATTACCCTTAAGTAACTAGCAAGTGTTTTCACAAAATTTAATTATTAAATAAATGTAGTTGATAATTAATTTTAAAAGAAAAAAAATATTAATAAACAACTATTATTAACTAAAAATAAAATTTTAATATTAAAATAACTACTAATTAAAACTTCATTTCATCAATTGCATATAAATTTTTCTACATTTTGGGCACCATCATTAAAATAAAATTTATATTTAAACTTTATCAATAAATTCTCAATTGAGTGAAAAGATATTAAAAATACTTACAAGCTTAAGGAAGAAATCTTAGGGAGCCTTGAAGAAACGTCATCATAAGGGAACCTAAACAACAGTTAAAAACCACCAACATGGGACAACTACCTAATATGACGGTCAGCTAAATGATGATTCATAGTGTCATCTCAGGCAGAACATAGCAGTCATCTTAGCCTTTTTTTCAAGGAATGATTGCATGATCAGAAATCAACATGTTGAAGGTAACAATGCAAGAGTCAAACTCTTGCCTCATCCTTATCCTAGAAAAAATTGAAATTGTAAATCTTACCTACCGGAGAACCTTACACTTATTACACCAACATTTGAAATAAAAGTAACCGATTCAGAGAAAATAACTCTTTGCCCAAACAGGTTACAATCTAACAAATGCTTGAAATATATGAGATAGACAATAAAGAAGAATTATTCATAACAATAATCCATATCAGATGAAATTTATCCGAAAAAGGTTGGGAATTATGACGAATGGATCTAAAAGGTTATGGGTATATGATAGTGTTTATGAATTGTTTGTCATTATGTTTTCCCTGACACACAAATCAAATAGAATAATTAGCTGTTTTTGATTAATGGCAAAACCCTCCACAAAGGTAACTCTACTTCAGAGACTAGTAGAGCACATTAGACTGATGCACTCAAGGTCCAACAAATGGCGATAAATGGCACAATCACTCCTATTTAGGGTGCCTCCTTAAATACCATTTGTGTCACTATCAGGAGAGCCAAGACAAGAGTGAGTTAGTCTTTAATTTTTGAGCGCTAATATATCACAAATGTTTTCCAACAGACTATCAGAAATTTAAATCATGGGGAGTTTATGAACAAAGAAATATTATAAACTTTTATAGAAATAAAAATTTATCATTTATCATTTGAAACTTGACCTGTTTAAATTATATTTAAAGAGTTTACAATCTAATTACAGAAAAATAGATATATATATATATATATATATATATATATATATATATATATATAAGGAGATGAGCACATTTCAGCCATTCTTCTACAATCTTAATACCAAAAAAAGAAAAGCCCCTTTTTCCAAAATAAACTGAAGTCTACCTGCTATTATTGCACCTTCATCTAATGCTGGTAGTTACCATGTTCCTATGTAGAACATCATCCTCACAGAAGGCTAAAGAGGAGTCTTTTTTTATTATTATTATTGAATGATTTATGAGGATTTCAGAGCTTGTATACATAATTTGCTATGGTGTTATTTGGGTTTTTGTTGTATACATAATTTGCTATGGTGTTATTTGGGTTTTTGTTGTTACAGTGTGGGTGATGCCATGAATTTTCTGTGCAAGTAGCAAGTGTGAATCAATGTTTGTTTATATATATATATATAGACTTGAAATTATATCTGTTCTTGTTATTGTGATATGCTCAGCATATGCATGATGGCATAAATTTGTTGTGCTGGTATCCTCAATATGCTTGGAATCTAGCATAAATCAAAAGATTGTATGTACTTAACTCACATCATTCATTCGAATGTTATCATCAAATTTGGTTGGGTTCATAGGACAACCCAAATCTGCTTTGGTCTGATGAGATCAGGCGCTTAGGACATTTGAATAATACAACTCTGATCAAGGATTAAAAGCAAAACAACTTTAAAAAATATGCAGTACATGAGGAAGAAGGTAAACATGAATATCGAATGAAAATTTCATAGTTACATCCTGGGAAGCACGGACACGGCAAAACTGCCGACTTACCGGTGTCGTGCCGGTGTCCGACACGGATACGCCGTCGACACGGTCGGACACCGTATCCGACACCCTCTCATACGATTGGACACCTCTCGACATGCCTGGATACGGCCGAACTAGATTTTTGGTGGGGAAGCTTCGTCTAACCTTAGGTTGCAGAAGTTCGGGTTGAGATTTTCGCCGGCATGAGGCTTGTAAGAGGATGAAATTGAGGTGATGAGAGATGGAGCATGATGACAGAGATGGCAAGTGCGAGGGTTCGAGGAAGGGGCTTTATGAGGCTCTACGCGCGGAGGTGACGAGGGCTAGAGAGGTGGAGGAGAGGTGTTGCGCGCGGCGGTGACGAGGGCCAGAGAGGTGGTCCGGTGGAGGAGAGGCGCCACGCGGGTAGGTGACGAGGGTTGGAGAAAAGGAGAGGCGGCGTCTAGTGTTCCAAGCCTTTTAACATCTAGGGTTTCTCCACAAACATCAATCCTGACCGTTCATTTATTATTATTTTTTTAAATTTTGTTTAGACTCATTTGCAATTTATTTTTTAAAATATTTATTATAAGATATTATAAAGTGAAATATCAAATTTAATATTATTATAATTATACATTATATTATATTATATCATTATTTATTTTTAAATTAAAGAAATGTTTTTGGATATTAGTGTATTTACTATTGTTATGTCAATTTTGAAGATTTTTCCTTTAGCATAATTGTAATAGATTTACTATAAAAGTTATTTATATTTAAACAATAAATATAATTATTTATATTTATAATAAGTATTTTTCATTAAATATATATATTATTTTTTATTGTCGTGTCCCGTCATACCGTGTCCTTAATTTTCAGAAATTACAGTGTCGTTGTGTCTGTGTCGTGTCGTATCGTGTCCCTATACCCGTGTCCATGCTTCATAGGTTACATCATTAAACACAAAGATTACAGAAAATATAAATTACGATACCATATAAATTGTTTAAATGCAGTCAGAAGCCAGAATTAAAATACACAAGAGTTAAATGAGCCAATAATTAAAAAAGAAAAAACAAATGTGGACCACAACTTATAAGCAAAAAATTTCGACGGAAATGAGCCAATAAGATAATAAGCATCAGAAAAAAAAAAGGAATAAATTTCAGGGATAAGTTCATAGACTACACATGTTTATGCAATATAATAATTAATTAGCAAGATATCTGGTTGATTAAGGAGCTAAAGAGTGTTAATTTTATCACAATATGCCAAGTAATCAACTTATATATATATATATATATATATATATATATAGAATTCATCCACAAAGATATAGGTCAGTAAGCTGCATATGCATCAAATCAATCTAAAATGCTCATCCACTAAATATATTTTTAATTTCTAACCATACCTCACCGGAATAGAGCATCGTGCTTAAATAACAATCACAAATTTCCCAATTAGAAATTCCAATAATTTCCTTAAATGAAAGCTTTAAGACTTTCAACCATAACTCTATAATGAGATCCCAAACCTAATTTCTGTCACAGCACAAAAACTCAAATCTAGCAAATAATAACGCATATATCATACAAACAGACAACTTGAAGCACAATTATTGATTCACAGTCACAGTCAATGGGACCAACAAAAAAAATCACAAAAGAAACAAAAATTCATGAGAAGATTCTCCATACCATAGAAAACACATATCGTGGCAAAAAGAGCACAAAATAAACATGGAAATCAAGAGACACGAGCTATTACCATCGTGTGCTCCGTTCGCCCGAGCTTGGGAACGACTGTAGAGAAGAGAAGCAAGGATTTTTCGAATGCCGTTGACAACGTCTCCCAGAGAGACGACGACAAGAGCTGGCAGGGAGAGAGATGAACATTTCATCATACTCCTCATCAACAAAATATTTACTAATAATTCAAACTAGAAACATTTCAATTTGTTCAAATTCTTTGTTATAGTCATATTTACAATTAAGTCCTAATTATTGGAATTTAAGAAAAAAAATTATGGGCTTTTTAATAATTTGGCCCTATTTTTTTTTTATTTAACTAAATGGCCATAGGGTCATTTTAATTTCAAAATGGCCCTAGAACCATCACATCACCCACATGATGTAACATGCTGACCGGGCACTAAGCATGTTTAAATTAAAAATCATGATTTTTGCATTTTAACCTCTGAATTGTTTTATAATCAATAAATTAGCTTATTCTTGGGTTTTTTTAACCAATTTTTTTTAAAAAATTTATTAGTGTTTTAAAATTTATTAAACTTTTAAATAACTTTTTAAAAAATATATAAGTGTGTTTTTTTAATTTAAATCCTTTATTTGTTTTATAATTAACAAATTATCTTTTCCTTATGGTTATTTAGCCTAAAATTTTATTCAAAAAAATTATGTAATTTTTTAATTTATTAAAAAATTAATTTTAAAGAATTTATTTGAATATGAAAACACAAATTTTTAAATTATAACTTTTTAAGCAATATATAAGTGTGTTTTTTTTTATTTGTATTATAATTAATGATAAGTGTCAAAATGTACATATTTTAGTATATGTATTTGTTGTTTCTAGCATGTATTTTTATAAGAATTGATGCCCATTTTGTGCTTAATCGTGTGTTATTTGCTTTGCAGGGTACAAAAACGCCATGGAGAACACGAAGATACAATTTGGGTGAAAAAGAGAAAAGAACCAGGTCGCAGTACTGTAGCATATTACTATAGTTGGAGTGTTGTAGCAGTGGCACTGTAGCGTCGGCACTATAGCAAAATCACTGTATTTTGCACTGTAGCACCTGGAGAGTTTTCAAGTCAAAAATTGAACCAGGGCATACGGCCTCAATCTTTCGCCCGGGATGATTCATCGTAGCGAGTGGAAGAGGATGAGTTGTTTGAAGGCATCTGGCTCGATGAGGGTGCTCATTGAGCCGTATGGTTATATGTTTGAGAGCTTTTGTGCACCTTTGTCTACCCCCAAAGCGGGCTCAATGAGGGTCTTCATTGAACGATGATACCACCTTAATGAGGTCCTCATTGAGCTCGGTATACCACCCATGTAGAGGCCAATTTGTGAGAGATGTTGGGGGGTATATGAGGGGATCTTGAAGGCCATTTGAGGGACTTTTTGGAGGACTCTTGGCAGCCATTATGTCACACCCACCCCTTCTACTGAGGTAAATGTGGCACCCATCAGTTAAAATTCCCTTTTAGCTGGAAGCCCGACACTCTGTTTTTAAACAAAAATCGGGACCTACAAATCACAATTTACAACTTTTACACCAACTACGAGGTTCAAATACATAAATATCATGAATACGATAACTCAAATTTGCGGTACAACCGCTACTGAGATCACAACACCAATGACAAGAAATAAAGAAAGGGGACCCACTGCGGTCTGGACTCGACCCCGACTAGCTCTATAGTCGATCGAGGCGATCTAGGGTCCCTGCTCCTGCGACTCTGACAGCATTCGGTTGGTCGGTAGTGGCTTAATAATTTCAAATACTTAAATACAGTATATATATAGTATATAAATACCAACTTCTCAAATAATTTTCCAACTTTTCCAAAATACCAGAATTTTAGCAAAATACAATCTTTTAAGAACTTTTGAAACATAAATTCAACATAGATCAACATCAATTGATTTTCTCAGAAAACACAAATTTTGTGAGAGTCTGGTCTCATCACAATTCAAAAATATAACATAAATCTCAAATTCAAAATAAAGCAATACCCAACACTCACCCGACGATAACATGGTCTAGAAAACTCTCTAAACCCTCGCCGTGGCCGGCTGGGTTCGAGGCCGTCGAGGAACTCACGTCCCTTAGCGTTGACCCATCGGTTCAGCGGTCGGTGACCCGGCCATCCGATGAATATCCGATCGGGGCTCTACACTCCCACGAGGCGGCCCTCGTAGTAATCAACACCCGGGTCCACCACGCCACCTCTAAAGGCGGCCCGTGGGGACCCACTCTCTGCGATGAGTCGGGACGCTTAGCCCGTCGCCATCAAAACCATCAAGTAAATACGACGAATAATACCATCTCGTATAAATCATAACACGGGATCCTTTTCCGGGACAAGTATTCACATCACGGAAATAACCATTATTTTTCCACAAAAGCCCAATGCCAAAAAGTATAACCATGCATAATACCAGTAAAGATCCATGATACCATTCCTATACCAAGAATGAAAACCAATTCTACTAACGATGCCGATAAAACATCTTTAATATGCTCACATGGTTTTCGTAAATCACTCCAAATCAAAAGCATATATACCCATCAAAAAAATAAATACAAGAATTGAATAATTAAATCACATATACATGTATTTTTCACTATTCGCAAAATACGTATAATTATACAAAAGCGATGTATCAATACTGGTTATCATGGCACATCGTAGGGAAAAATAAATATAAGTATATTTCGACCTTATACGCAATTAAACATGATAAAATGAAATACTTAAACATTTATTTCCAAAATACTAGCCATTAAACAATTATTTCAAAATAATAATAATTAATCAATTATTTAAAATAATAGCCACTACCAACTCACTCCGGTGTCCTTGGGTTCCTTGCTAGACCCTGAACTCCCTCCCAAGACCCGAACAACACCTAATAGAATAATATAATAAAAAAATAAATAACATATTTAAACTCAAAAAGAAAATACAAAAAAATAATAATCAACTCTCTATTGGGCCCACTCACTCCAATCGGTCCCAAACTCGACCTTGCATAATCAAATTGGTCTCCAATTGCACTTAAGCCAACTCAATTTGGACTAGACCATTTACGGACCAACTCGAACCATCCTCGATTCCATCGAACCCGAGCTCAAATTCACCGAACCAAACTCAATTTCACTGAACCAGGGTTTAATTAAACCAACCAGCCTTGAACCAACTCAATTCTTATACAAAAATATATTGAACCAACTTGGTTCAGCCCCAAAACCCTTAGCCCAACATCCAAACCAAACCCAAATCAACTTCAACTAATTCAATTCAACCAAAACCATTCAAGTCCAACCACACTCAACTTGATTTAATCAAACCCCCGACCGGATCAATTCAATCAAACCCAACCAATTCAATTCTCATCCAAACCCAATTCCAATTCAATTAAATGAACTTGGTTAAACCAAATCAAACTCAACTCAATCAATTCAATTCAATTCAACTCAACCAAATCAATTATAACTTGGTTTGATCCAACCAAATCAACTTGGCTAACTCAACCAATTCCAATCTAACCATCATCATTAACATCTTAATCATCATAATCATCAACTTAATTAACTAAACCAAACCCTAATCTCGGTGCTCACGATGGTAATTGCTACGATGAAACCGAAAATCTCATCCTTCATTCAAGTTTAGATTCATCACAAATACTGATGATTTTTTTCAACACAAATTGAAGCAACAATCATCTATAACCATTAAACATGTTTTTTCCTACTCAAATCCATCATTATCTTCATCAAATCCATCAAATACACATATATACATGCATACATACACTCATTCATCAAAAATACACCAAGAAAAAGCTCTCTACCATTAAAACCATCCCTCCCGTGAGCTCCCTCCGTCGATCTCCCATCCCCACCTCAAATCTCCCATTTTTTTCTCCTCATTTCTTCATTTTTTATTTTATTTTTCCTTCTCGGGATTCTTTCGTAGCACAAAGATGGAGAAGAAGATGAACAATTTCTCAAACCCTAGATTTTTTTCCTCTAAATTACATTTTCAGCCGAAATTCACTTTCAATCCCTCCAAATATATTTTTCTTACAAAACAGTCCCTGAAAAAAACTCACCAATGATCCCTGAATTATGAAATAGTATTCTCAAAAGGTCCTTTCAAATTACCCAACGGTCCCCAGGGTTATAACACAACATTTTTAAAAGATCCCTTCCATCTTACTTTTTCAGTCCTCGGTTTCCATAAACATTTCATGTCCATCCTTTTCATTTATTTTTTTAACCCAAAAATTTTTTTAAAAAAACTTTTACATTTAAGTCCTTGTTCTTTCCGCTTGGGTTTCTCACCAAAAATTACTCACTGACAAAAAAATATTATCATGCATCGTAGTAATACCACGAATATATTTTTTTCGATAATTATCCAAAGGTTCAGGGTATTACACATTACTTGGGAGAGAAAAGGAGAACGAAGACATCATTCTTGGGGGTGTTTTGGCTTGAGGCTTGGAGAGATCAAGAGCTTGAACTTCAAGGGGAGAGCTTCATCATCAAAGGAGGAGGAGCATTCGGCCTTCCTTGGGTTAGAGGAATCGTCATTCGGTCGGCATTCTCCATCCTCATCATCATTCGGACTAGGGAGTGTCATTTATGCATTTACTTCTTATTTTTGTTGAGTTTGAGATACTTGTTTGTATGATGGCACACTAGACCTCCAAGGGCACCGGATGTATGTGAACTTTGGGGGGTTCATCATGTATTTTGGATGCTACACTTATATTTGGAATGCATTGGTGTGATTTATGGTTTAGCTCATTGTGTTTCATGCCTAGAACTATTAGTTGGAGAGATCCTTAGTTCTTGTTTGAGTTGTACACGTAGACGTGACCTATTCGCGTGTACTAGATCATTAATGAGCTAAAAGGAGTAATCTTTGACCAACATACTGAGAAATTGGATGTAGGTAGCCCCTCCGAACCATGAGGATAAACTTAGGTTAAGTGCGTCCTTATTGCGTGATCTCCATGTACTTAATGCAATCGTAGGAATATGATTAGGGAGAGATCCTTATTATCATTTGTACGGGATTAGGGTTTAACTACCGAGAAATTGGGGTTGAACTATTGTTGAGGTCCGTCGGTCTAAATCACCCTTGCTATTTTATTCTTATGCATCCATACATCATGATGACCCCTCTTGGGAATCCTCATCCCTAGGCCTATTCTTATCATCATTTCTCTTGTGATTTTCTTGCTCGTCTTGGAATTGTTATACTTGTGTTTTATTTACATTCTTGCATGTGTTAGAGTAGTATACCATGCTTAAGTGGTAAGGTTAGAAAGTAAGTGATGAAGGAGTAATAGGAGCTCCTTAGCCCCGTGGAATACGATCCTTAGGCTTTTGCACAAGGTATTACTTGGCGACCCCGTATACTTGCGGGCAATCAACCAAGTTTCTGGCGCCATTGCCGGGGAACTTAAGGAATTATAGGAAACTTCTAGCTTATTGCTCTAACCATTTTTCTTTTCTTTTATTTCTTCTTTTCATTTGTCTTACTTCTTTTTGAGCTTAACTTTATTTATCTTTATTGACTTTGTAAGGTACTGTGCATGACACGTGTAAATCCATCAAATTTAGTTGCACAAGACAGTGAAATTAAGAGAACCTTGCATCGAAGACTTAGAGAAGTGGGTGAAAGAATTAGTGAAAGAAACATCGAAATTGAGGACACAGAATCTGTAATCATGGCCGAAGAAAAATGTACTTTATCCGAATATGAAAGGCCGCAATTCACGGGCGAAGAATTTAGTGTGCAAGCGCCATCCATCGCCACAAATAATTTTGAGATCAAGGCAAGCACCATCGGCATGGTCCAAAATTCAGTCCAATTTAATGGTCTTGCAAATGAAGATGCCCATGATCATCTTTCCCGTTTCCTTCAAATCTGTTCTATCTTCAAGATAAACGGGGTGACTGACGATGCGATCCGGCTAAGATTATTCCCTTTCAGTTTGAGAGATGGAGCATACCGGTGGCTCATATCCTTACCGCCGGGATCAATCAAAACATGGAAAGATATGGTTGAAAAATTTTTGGGAAGGTATTTTCCTCCAAGCAAAGCGGCAAAGCTAAGGCAAGAAATTTCGGCATTCAAACAAGGAGAGTCGGAGACACTATTTGAAGCTTATGAGAAATTCAAAGACCTTCTTCGAAGATGCCCCCATCATGGCTTTGCTTCTTGGATGCGGGTTCAGATCATCTACAACGGGTTGAATTATGCAACTCGTCAATTAATTGATGCCGCAGCGGGTGGATCTCGTAGTAACAAGTACCCCGATGAGGCCGAGCAACTCCTTGAATCAATGGCAAGCAATGAGTCTCATTGAGCCTCAAGAGGTGCACCACAAAAAGGGGCCAGAATTTATGAAGTCAATGCTAATGATGCTCTTACCGCAAAGTTTGATGTGTTATCTCGAAAGCTAGACATGCTCATGGGTAGTAGCTCGAAGTCAGAGTCGGTGATGAGTTGTAACACTTGTGGTGGATGGCATGGAGTCGCCAAATGTCCTATTGCTAGTTCCTCCGTCGCCCCAATTGAGAATGTTGATTATATTGGGGGACAAAGGCCACAAGAGAATCCTTACAGCTCGACTTATAATCCGGGGTAGAAGTACCACCCAAACTTTTCATGGAATCAGGGGCAACAACAAAAAGCTGCACCACCTCCACAAGGTCTCCAAATGCAACAACTAGTGCTAGAGAAGAGGTTCACTACTGAAGATGTACTGGCCAAGTTCATGATTAACACTGAATCAAGATTCAATAGCATAACCAGCAGTATGGATACTCAATTCAGTAAGGTGAATGCTCAGCTTGCTCAACATGCCGGATAGTTCAATGAAATTGGCTCCATTTTGCGGAACCTTCTAGCTTCTGTACAGTCCCTCGAGCACCAAGTGGGGCAAGCTTGCTAAAGCAAATTCTGAACAACCTTCAGGCAGTCTTCCTAGCAACACTAAGGAGAACCCAAGAGAGCACTTGAAGGCCATTGCCTTTAGAAGCGGGAAACAGGTTGAGACAAGGGTCGAAGTTGACCCAAGTGTCAAGGAAACTGGGGTAGCCGAAGTGGAAGACCCTAACATAATGGAGAAAGTTATTGAGAAAAGCAAGAAAAGTGAAGATAAGGAAACTCCACCAAAGGTTTCATCAAAGCCGTCTGAATACAAACCTCCAATTCCTTATAAAACCAGATTGAAGCAAGATAAGGAGGATGCTCAATTCAGAAAATTTATCAACATCTTCAAGCAACTCCACATAAACATCCCGATAGTGGAAGGTTTAACTCAAATGCCCAAGTATGCCAAGTTTTTGAAAGAATTGCTAACAAACAAGAGAAAGTTGGAAGAAGAGGGCACAGTTGCACTCACGGGAAATTGCTTGGCCATTTTGGAGAAAAAGCTCCCACAAAAATTGAAGGATCCGGGAAGCTTCATAATTCCATGTGTTCTTGAGGGTGGAGTTCAAGAAAATGCTCTAACGGACTCGGGGGCGAGCATTAATGTTATGCCCTATACCATGTATGTGAAGCTTGGTCTTGATGAACTTAGACCCACGAGAATGATTTTACAATTGGCAGATCGATCAACAAGGAAGCCTCGTGGGATTGTGGAAGATGTGATTGTCCGGGTGGACAAGGTTGTGTTTCCTATGGATTTTGTCATCATGGATATTGATGAAGATGTGGAGACACCGTTGATTCTTGGTCGGCCATTCCTCACTACCTCCGGGGCCCTAATTGACCTTAAAGGAGGGAAATTAACACTAAGGGTTGGAGAGGAAGAAGCAGTATACACTCTACCGGCGGCCATGAAACACTCTTTAGACCATGATGACATGCTTTATTTTGTTGATGAAACTGAACTTTTAATTTCTGATTGTGTGCGGGAGGTGCTATCATTAAACCCATTGGATGAATATTTGGAAGAGCTAGGAAATGAAGATCAAGAAGAACCTCATTCTCCTCTTCCAAGTTCCAATTTGAAGAAGCAAAAGGAGAAAGTTATGTGCACCAATGCCAAAGAAAAAGGAAAAAAAGAATCAATGTTAAAGAAAAGTTGGAAGGAGGTCTGGGGAAAGAAGAAGAAAGGTATCACTCATTCTCATCCAACACCTCAAGAAAAGAAGGTATAATCTCCACCTCCTTTCACTTATGAAAAATGTGAAGTTTACTCATTGATGTCCTTGAATTTACAGGGAAGAAACACCAACAGTTTGAAGATGACAGTGGGAAATTTCAAATTATTTGAACCCCCATGAGGTAAGTGAAAAGGCACGTCAAGCTCGTGACGTTAAACAAGCGCTTCTTGGGTTTATTTTCATGTTTGTGTGTTATTTGTGTTCATGTTCTTGTCATTTTTCGTATTTTCTTAGAGTTGCTAATTTGAATAAGTCCATGCTCCCATTAGTTTGTTTATCATGATCATTCTCCATGTGGTTGTTTACTTGATTTTATTGTTGAGTTGCACTTGTTTGGGCTATCATTTCATGTATTAGATCGAAACTTTGAACCATTATTTCATAGTGGAGATGATCTTAGAACACTTTGTAACCATGGCCATGTG
>NW_024087195.1:0-32120 GCF_009730915.1 Dioscorea cayenensis subsp. rotundata
AGTGTCTAGAAAACAGAAAGTATCATCAAAGTCAAGAGAATGTCATATGGCTTCTGATGAGTGCGATCCGCAAGTGCATGGAGTCGTCAAGTAATACCTCTCGTGCGAGCACGAGAGGGTCGTATTCCCTGGGCCCAAGGATCTACCCTTACTTCCTCTTCGCTTATTGTCTAGCGACAGGTTCGAAAGGTTTCTCTAATCTATTAATTTAAATAAGATAACTACAAGTGGAGACTAAAATACGGAGAGGGGTATAAAATCAGGGGAAAGGGATGGTCACGGATGCGGATTCCCTAGGGGCTACTAAAGTGCACATGATGCTAAGAATGTCATGCAATTGAAGGTTTGGACCTAGAGATTTTCCTAGATTAGGTCAACCCGATGGTCACGGCCATTGACTCCCTAATCCGGTATAAGTATTGACACGAAATTTCTTCCGATCAAATCCTCATACGATTGCATTAACAAGAGGGGAAATCCCTAATTAGAGCCGGAACACAACTTGGTCTAGCCCTAATGGTGGAGGGGTACAGAATACCCGATGGTCACGGCGTATTCGTACATGAATCCCTTCCAAACTTGGTGTGTCTAGTACAAGGGCGATGGTCATGCTACCAAGTACAACCTAGCAGTTGGTTTACAGAGTTCTCATGTAAGCAACACATCAAATGCACCAAGAATGAATCTCAAAACACAACAATTGCAATAAACAAACTTAAATCATCCAAATACACAAGATCACCCCAAGGTTCACCGGCATCCGGTGACCTTGGGGTCTACTCGTCCATATAAACAAATCCAAGCAACAAATCCATGCAAACAACTACAAATGGCATAATAAAAACTCCTTCAAACAATGGAAGAAGGAAGACAAGCCAAGCTAGGTGGAAAGGCTTCCACGGACGCCGCAATGGGGGCGGCTTCCCTCGTCGTCTACAAACTCCCAAAGAAGAGATCGATGAAGATCTAGCCAAATCCGAGCTTCTCCCTTAGATTTCCCTTTTCTCCAAAACATGTAATCTTGCCTCTCAAAGACTGGTGAAAATCGGCTTGAAGAACTCTCCCAAAAACTCCTCCCTTTGCCCTAGAAGAAATCAGCTTCTTATATACCCCGTCAGTCCATGCGGGCGCATGGAGCCCGTGAAGCTCACAGCCAAATGCCCAAAAACCCTGCCGGTGCTACAGTGCTCAGGTACAGTGTTTTTTGCTACAGTGTTTTTACTACAGTCCCGAGACTTGAGAATTTCCAGCAAACCTCACGGGCATCCATGCGGGCGCATGGAGCCCGTGAAACTCCCAGCCAAATGCTCGCAGCAAGAACAATGACCTGCTACAGTACAGCAACAGTGCCTAGAAAATAGAAAGTATCATCAAAGTCAAGAGAATGTCATATGCCTTCGGTGAGGCGGTATGTGAGTTCATCCTCTCCAATCCTCAGTGTCAACGCCCCGCCGTCAATGTCAATCAATGCCTTGGAAGTGTGCAAGAATGGCCTCCCAAGTATCAAAGGTACATCCACGTCCTCATCGACATCTAGCACCACAAAATCTATACCAAATATGTACTTGTCCATCTTTATAAGCACATCTTCGATGATGCCCCTCGGATGTCTCATTGTTCAGTCCGCTAATTGCAAAGACATCTGAGTGGGCCTAGGCTTTCCCAAGCCTAGCTTCTGAAAGAAGGTGTATGGTATGATGTTGATACTGGCCCGTGAGTCCGTCAATGTCATTTCTTCACCCATATTACCAATGTTACACGGAATTATAAAGCTTCCCGGGTCTTTCTTCTTATTAGGCATGTTCTTTTGCAAGACCGTCGAGCAAGATGCATCTAGAATCACCAAAGCACTCTTCTCCAACTTCCTCTTTTTAGTCAACAAGTCCTTCAAGAACTTTGCGTATAAAGGCATTTGAGACAATGCCTCAACAAAAGGAATGTTGATGTGGAGTTGCTTAAACAAACTCAGGAAATTATTGTATTATTCATCAGCTTGGTCTTTCTTCAATCTAGAGGGATAAGGGATTCTAGGATTGAAAGGTTGGGGTGCCACCTCCTTTTCCTTGGTTGTTCCCTTCTCAACCTCTATGACCTCCGGTTCTTCAACATTGGTCTTCTCATTAGGTTGCCTGCCCTTCACCTCATGACCACTTCTCAAAGTGATCGCTTTAACATGCTCATGCGGGTTGGTTTTAGTATTGCTAGGCAAACTACTTTGTGGCCTTTACGAAAAAGACTTCACAATTTGTCCCATTTGGTTCTCAAGATTGTGCAAAGAAGCGGTGTGGTTGTGAAGTGTAGCCTCAACTGATTGGAACCTTTCATCTGATGTTTTCACAAATCTAGTTAAGGCCTTCTCGAAGTTGGTCATTCGGGTTTCCAAAACTGAGACCTAGTTCTCCATGTTTGGGGCTTGTTGTTGTTGTTGGAAACCCGATGGTGCGGTGATCTTTTGTTACCCTTGGTTATTCCACCTAAAGTTAGGGTGGTTCCTCCACCCCGAGTTGTAGGTGTTGCTATATGGATTTCCTTGATTCCTCATCGCATTACCCACAATATTTAGATTCTCAACCAAAGATAAATCAACAACGGTAATTGGACAATCTTATAGAGCATGACCTCCATCGCACCCGTTGCAAGTAGTCATGGCCACCATTCTATTAGAAGTTCGAAGGTCTAACTTCTTGCTTAATGATTCCACTTGTGGCGCCAAAGATGTTACTACAACTATTTCATGAAGTCCGGCTGCTTTCTTCCTTTCCAGCGCATTCCATTGATGGCTATTCATACCCATCACTTTAATTAGTTGCCGTGCTTAATCGGTTGTCTTGCTACTCAAAGTTCCTCCTGCTGCCGCATCTAGAAGTTGTCTTGCACTTGGACTCAACCTATTGTAGAAAGTCTGAATGATCATCCACTCAGGGAATCTGTGTTGTGGGCATCTCAGGAGTTCCTAAGTGCTCCCATGTCTCAAACAATGACTCAAACTCCATCTGTACAAACTATGATATCTCATTTCGAAGCTTGGCTGACTTCCCCGGAGGAAAGTATCTACCAAGAAAAGCTTCGACCATCTCATTCCCAAGTCATGATGAGCCTTGGGCAAGGAATGAAGCCACCGCTGGCTCTTCCCTTGAGAGAAATGGGAAAAGCCCTCGTACCCAATAGCATCATCCGATAGTCCGTTAATCTTAGCACATCACACACCTCTAGGAAGTCTCTCAACGTGACCGCTTTGATCCCTCATCAAGAAATCAAGTAAATCGTGTAGATCGCTGCAATATATGGATGAATGCTAGCTTCACTCTGAAGTTCTAAGTCAGTGATAGGGGACGACAATACTCGATCGTGTGTGCCCAATCATCGACTGGTCCGCATAATCGATCACTTTTCGCTTCTCGCCTGCTCGCCATATTGTCAGATCCTTCAACTTCCAAACCAGCTATACTGGATAGTTTTTCCACAGGTTATTTCCTTCTTCTTCTGCATGACTGCCGAGCCTCGGATCTCCTTCAAGTAGATCAAGGGTTCCCTCGGATCATGAACCTAAAAGTTGCACGCAAGAAAGAAAAACAAAATCGTAAAGATGATGTAAAAAGAAACTCGTGGAAATAGAATGAATGGTAAATAGCTAAAAAAACAAAGCAAAGTATCTTTTAAATGCCTATTACCCAAAGAATCAGCAGGCAAAAACTTGACAGGCTTTCCGCAAGTGCACCGAAAGTTATCGAAGTAATAAAATCCTGTGAGTGGGGTATCGATCCATTGTGGAATCGGGAGTAAAATTACTTATATTGTCTCTTAGCTAAGAGAAAAATGAATACTGATTTGTGTGATAAAAAGTGAGCAAAAGTAAAGGACTAGGTAAGGCAATTGATAAAAAGTGGCACCGATAATGCTTCACTCTAGGGTAATCGCTTTCAAGTGCAAGAACCCTCTATTATGCTTCCTAACTAATGTGTTTATGAGTCATGGTGATCCTTTAATACATGGTTCCAAAAACTAAGGTCAACCATGACTTAACCCTCTACATGTCCTGTGAGGAGATATTGAACAATCTCCCTCAACCTCGGACTCGTAAGAAGGATCGTGCAAATGAGCTCAAGAGATTCCAAGTGATATAACTCTTCCAAAAATTATGCACTCCAACCCTTCGTCCACATGAAGGCCCTTAGCCACGCTTAAGCCCTAAACATTAAGATCACTTCACTGATTCACACCATTGACTCAGAATTCAGGACCCAGCTGAAGGTCATCCCTTAGCCCATTCACTCTACTATGGCTACAAAGAACTCAAGGAACGAGGTAGAATCTATCACATCGTGAGGGCAAAAGGACGCCTGTCATCTTTCTCGACTCACCTCTCACCTCTACAATCTAGCTTTGTTTAATCCTCGTGTGGCACACACGCACAAGGGTTACCAACAAGAACTCTCAACCCTAGCGCCACTCTAAGGGAAAAATTCATGCAATCAAGCATTCAAGATTGCAACTCAACGAAAAACATCAATTATTAAAAAGAATAATAAAAGAGATTCAAAGAAATTAATACATCCTAGGGATCACACATCCAAGTACCCTACTCGGGGTTTAGCTCCATGGAGCACAATACAAACGAGTAATGAAATCAAATAAAAAGCAACAATCCATAGGAAAACCCCTGATAGTCACGTGACTGATGGCCTTGTGGAGAATCCTCGCACTGGCCATCCAAGGATCCCTTTGTCCGGTATAGGATACACCTCGCCGAATCGATGTTGACGGAAGCTCCCCTACCAACCTTCTTCCAAACAGATGGCAATGTCGGAGCCATAGAGCCTCCCAAATCCTTAGCTAATATCTCTCAAAATAGTAGCAGAGGCCTTCTCGCAAGATGGGGAAAAGATGAAGAAAAGAATAATGAAATTGGGGCTGAAATCGGCTTTAAATAGGCTAGAATCGAGAATCTATACGGCCATGTGAATGGCTCTGCGGATTTTCCACACGCCTGTAGAACTCTCCGCTTTTCCTCTTATTCTGGCTCTACCGTGAACAAGACTTACTACAGTCGATTTACTACGATGATTTCGCTATGGTAACATGCTATAATATCGTCCCGAAACACTCCCGAATCATCGCTCCTCATCGAGGTAACATAAACAGTGCACACATTTTACGCCGGCTGATCGCTTTCTTCTTCAATAAAGGACATGTTGGTAGAGATCTTGTTATACATGCACAAGCCGGAACGCTTTGAATGCGACGTTCCTCGTGTCCTCCAAATCATTGTTCTATCTCGAATACAAAGAGATCGCATACATTCTCGTGATCTTTGGACCCGACTTATGTCTTCGCTTTCGAACCTTTCTCAAGATTTCCTCCAAAATGGCGCAAAACATGATCCACATCGCTTCTTTTCTCTATATTTAGCTTCACAAACCTACCTCGCATCGAAAAGTAACATAACACACACATATTAGCGTTAAAACCCAATAAAAGTAATACTCATCATAAGGAAAGAACACTTTGTATTCTTATCTCACAAGCACTTATTAATTATGCTTCCTAACTAATGCATTAATGAGTCATGGAGATCCTTTAATACATGGTCCCAAAACCTAAGGTCAAACAATGCCTAACCCTATACATGTCCCCGAGGAGAGATCGAACAATATCTCAACCGCACTAGCTCTAGGGATTCCAAGTGATAAATCTCTTCCCAAATATAGACTCCAACCTTTCGTCCGTAGTGTGGAAGCGCCCTAGCCACAATTAAGCCCTAGACGCTAAGATCACTTACACTTCACTCCATCTGCACTGCAACTAAGCTCGAGCTAAGGTCATCCCTCAGCCCATTTTACTCTACTTCACACCGAAAGAACTCGAGGAAATCGGAGCGTAGATAAATCACATTAGATGGGAAAGTGGACGCCCTCTACCTCCTCGACTCACCCCTCTCAACCCTATCCAATCTAGCTTTGTCTAACTCTCGTGGTGTGTGTAATACCGAACCTTTTGGATACCATCGAAAAATATATTTAGGTGTGACATTACAAATGTGCAGAAGATTTTTCTAGGTAGTAATCTTGCTTGAGAAACTGTGAAAGAGGGACCCCAAGGTAAAACTTTTAAAAGATTTTGTATCAAAAGAATAAATGAAAAGGGTGACATGAAATGTTTATGGAAACCGAGGACCTAAAGGTAAGATGGAAGGGATCTTTTAAAAATGTTGTGTTATAACCTCGACTGCTGAGTAATTTGAAAGGACCTTTGAGAATACTATTTTGACAATCTAGGATCATTGGTGAGTTTTTCAGGGACTTTTTGTAAGAAAATATATTTGAGGGATTGAAAGTGAATTTCTGGCTGAAATGTAATTTAGAGGAAAAATCTAGGGTTTGAGAAATTGTTCATCTTCTTCTCCATCTTTGTGCTACAGTAACCCGAGAAGGAAAATAAAATAAAAATGAAGAAATGAGGAGAAAAATGGGAGATTTGAGGGCGATGGAGATCGCGTGAGGAGTTTCACTGAGGGGATGGTTTTTAGTTGGCAAGAGCTTTTGGTGTATTTTTGATGAATGAGTGTATGTATGCATATATGTGTATTTGATGGATATGATGAAGATAATGATGGATTCTAGTAGGAAAAACATGTTTAATGGTTATGAGTGATTTGCTTGCTTCAATTATGGTTGAAAAATCATTGTATTTATGGATGAATCTAGCTTGAAACTCATGATGAGATTTTCGGTTTTCACCGTGAGTACCATCGTAGAAAGCACCTAGATTAGGGTTTGGTTTGATTAATTGTTGATGATGATGATGATTAAGGGTGCATGAATGATGATGGTTAGATTGAATTGGTCGAGTTAGCCAAATGTTGGTTTGCGTTGGATCAAAAACCAAAGTTAGAATTGATTTTGATCTGAGTTGGATTTGGATTGAGAATTGAAATGTTTGCTTTTAATTGAATTAATCTGTCCGGGTTCTGATTAAACTGTTGAGTGTGGTTGGACTTGGAATGGTTTGTCTGAAGTTTCAAATTAGTCGAAGTTGATTTCGGGTTTTGGTTTGATGTCAGGGCTAAGGGTTTTGGGCCGAACCAAGTTGGTTCAACCGTAATTTGTATAAGAATTGAGTTGGTTCAAGGCCGTTCAGTTGAATTTGAGCTTGGTTCAATGGAATCGAGGTTGGTTCTGCAATTGCCTCAGCCTCAAAATCGAATCGTTTTCATCTGAATCGGAGACCAATTTGGTTATACAAGGCCCACGTTTGAACCGACTGAGTGAGGGCCAATAGATAGTCTATTATTGTTCTTGATTTTCTTTTATTTAAATGTGGATTTATTTTATTATATTATTCGTCAGGGTGTTATTCGAGCTAGGAGAGAGTTCCTGCCTAGGAAGGAACCCAAGAACACCGAAAAGGAGTTGGTAGTTGGCTATTATTTTAAAATAATTGATTAATTATTATTATTTTGAAATAATTGTTTAACTGGCTAGTATTTTTGGAAATAAATGTTTAAGTATTTCATTTTATCATGCTTTGATTCCATATATAGTTGAAAATATACGTGATATTTGTTTCGCTTATCGATGTTCATGATAACCCAGTATTGATACATCTGTTTTGTATAATTATAATGATTTAGGAATAGTATACATGTATATGTGATTTAATTATTCAATTCTTTGTATTTATCTTTCGATGGGTATATATGCTTTGATTTGGAGTGATTTTGCACAAAACCACGCGGTCATTATCAGTGACGCTTTTCGCGATCAAGCATTATTAAGTAGAATCGCTTTCATCTCGTATAGGAAACGGTATCCAGCCGGATCCGCTTTCACCGGCATTACGTGCGCGTTACACTTTTCGCATCGGGCGTGGAAAGCTACTGGTTACTCGTGACGCGAACACTCTGTCCCGAAAAGGATCCCGTAAGTTAAGTAGATTTATACAGACGCATTATTGGGTCGACGTACTTGACGGTTTACGGGCGACGCGTGCTGCTAAGGCGACTATCGCAGTAGGTGTGTGTCCCCACGCCGCCTTGGTGTAAGGGCGCGGTGGACCCGGGTGTTGATTACTACGAGGGCCGGCCGTGCGGAGTGTAGAGCTCGATCGATATGCTCATCGGGTAGCCGTCACCGACCGCGAACTGGCGGGTCAACGCGGCGACGTGAGAGTCTCGACGGCCTTCAACCGTATCGCGCCACCATGAGGCTACTAGAGAGCTTTTCTAGCACCATGTTATGTCGGGTGAGTGTCAAGTATCGCTTTATTTTGAATTTGAGACGGCATGTTATATTTTGAATCAGGACGGTGACCGCACTCTCACAAAATTTCGTTGCTTTTCCGAGAAAATCAATCGACATGTCGATCTACGCCGAATTTATGTTTCAAAAAGTTCTTTAAAAGCATCGTATTGCCAGTAATTCCTGCGATTTCGGAAAAGTTTGAAAAATTATTTGAGAAGTTGGTATTTATATACCTATATATACCGTATGAAATATTTGAAATTATTGCGCCACCACCGATCGTAACCGAATGCTGCTGCTAAGAGTCGCAGATGGAGCACGATCGGCCTCGATCGAGCATAGTAGCCTAGTCAGTGGCCGTAGCCACGACGCAGTGGGTCCTTTCTTTATTTCTGTCATTGGTAAGTTGTGGGATCTCAGAAGGAATAGAATTCGCAAATTCGAAAGCTATAGGTGATTCATAATATTTGCATGTGTATTCGAACCTCAGTAGTTGCGTGTAGTCAGCAGATCGTGGGACTAGTAAGTCCCGATTTTGTTTAAAGGTGGTGCGCTTCCGCTTAAAAGAGAATGACCCGATGGGTGCCACATTTACCCTGTGAGAAGCGGGTAGGTGTGAGACCTTTTGGTACCGTGGTTTGTAGGTCGAGTATATCCTTGCTTTGGTAGCGATCACCAAGTCGTGATCCTGAGCCTAAGCTTTAGTAGTCACGCCCAGACGCAGCGTTTAGCAGTGACTAGACATGCAGTTAAGGGCCCAATAGAAGTATTTAGAGTCTCCAATCGGGTTAAAAACCTGGGCTGGGTGTTGGGATCGAGGATTCCAGCATAGTAGGGTATTTCGTCATCTCGCATGTTAAAATGAGTCGAGTAGCGTGCAATCGTAATCGTGGATCACGCTATCGAGATATTCGACGGAATTGTTTTTATCCAAAATGAGTCGACTAGACTGCCAAAGCTGCTGTGTTCGCATGTTGTTTGTCGTGACCGATATACAGTGATTTGCAGAAGCAGGATTATTTACTATTAAGCCATATTTCAGTAAAGCAAGAGAAACAAGATCTTGGAACCAAGAAACGAAATTCAGTTGATATCGATCGACGACGCTGTTAAATTTGCATGGCCTAAATTTTCTTATATGAAGCGATCGTAGGGTACTCGAACCTTTCGATACTATCGATATATATTTAGGGTGATTACCACAGGGCTGTGCAAGCAGATCTTAAGCTGCAGTGAATTCATTGGTAGAACCCTCTGCCAGCATTAAAGGACTCAAGTGTAAAAACTTTTTAAAAGATTTTCAAGTCAAAGAATATCGAAAAGCTGGTGGCCACGAAACGCTTTATGGAAAACCGAGGACCCGAGCGTAAGGCATGGAAGGGATCTTGTAAAAATGCTGTGTTATAACTCGGGACCGCTGGGTCATCTGGAAAGGACCTTTTCGAGAATACTATTTCATAATTCAGTGATCATTGGTGAGTCGTGTGGACCGTTTTGTAAGAAAACATATTTCGAGTGGATCGAAAGTGAATTCTCGGCTGAAAATGTACTGGGAGGAAAACCTAGGGTTTTGAGTAGATTGTTCATCTTCTTCTCCATCTGCTGCTGACATAGTAGACCCGGAGAAGCGTAGAAAATAAAATAAAAATGCAAGAAATGAGTGAGAAAAATGGGAGATTTGAGTGATGGGAGATCGCGGAGGGAGTGCGTCACTGAGGGATGGGTTTTAGTTGGTAAGAGTCTTTTCTTGGTGCATTTTTGACGAATGATGTATGTATGCACGTATATATGTGTATTTGATGGATATGGACGTAAGATAATGATGGATTTTGGAGTAGGAAAAACATGTTTGAATTGCGGTGTACTTATCGATTGTCGCTCAATTTGCGTTGAAAAATCATCAGTACGGCGTGATGAATCTGTACTGAACGAAGGATCGAGATTTTCGCGTTTTGATCAGTAGCACCACCGTAGCTAATCGAGGATTAGGGCTTTGGCTCGACTAATTGGGTGACGATGATGATGCAGATTACAGGTGTCAATGACGGCGGTTAGGATTGGAAATCTGGGTCGAGTTAGCTCAAGTTGAGTCTGGCTTCTGATCAAACCAAAGTTGCTAATTCGACTGGACTGGTTTTGGATTTCGCGATTGAAGTCGTCTGGGTTTAATTGAATTAATCCGGTCCGGGTCTGATTAAATCATGCTCGAGCGCGCGCGGACCTGAACGGTTTGGTCGAATTAAATCAGCGCCTCGACCTCGCCTATTCGCTTGCTGGGGCCAAGGCTTTTCACGAACCAAGTCGGGTTCAATGTAATCTGTACAAGAAACTGAGCTGGTCCCAAGGTCGCTCGAATGAGCTTTGGTTTCATCTGTCGAAATCGAGGTTGGTTCAGAATCGCCCAAAATCCAAATCAATCGGCTTAATCGTAATCGAGACCAATCACCTGCTATTACGTGTGCGCAACGCATCGAACCGATTGAGTGGGCCAATAACAGATACCTATTATTGTTCTTGTATTTCAGCTTTGGTTTAAACGCGTATTGCTATTTTATTATATTATCGTCAGGGTAGGTTATTCAGTGCTAGAGAGTAGGTCTCCGCCCAGAAGGGAACCCAAGAAACTACTGCAGTGGAGTCGGTAGCGGCTATTATTTTGGAAGAATTGATTACTCATTATTATTTTGAAATAATTGTTTAATGGCTAGTATTTTTGGAAATAAATGTTTAAGTATTTTCATTTTATCATGTTTGATTCCATATAAGTCGAAAACATACTGTATATTTGTTCTCGCTTACGATGTTCATGATAAATCAGATTATACATTCGCTTTGTATAATTATACGTATTTCGTAATAGTAAAATACATGTATATGTGATTTAATTATTCAATTCTGATTTATTTTGATGGGTACTATATCGCTTTGATTTGGAATGATTTCGTAAACCATGTCGCAGCATATTAGCATGTTTTTACTCGACATTATTAGTAGAATTGGTTTTCATTCCCGTATAGGGAATGGTATACGTGATCCGGGCTTTACCGCATTATGCGTTATACTTTGCATCTGGGTTTGTGGAAAAATAATGGTTATTTCCGTGATGTGAATACTTGTCCCTGAAAAGGATCCCCGTGATAAGATTTATACGCTGCATGGTATATTGCGCTGATTTACTGACGGTTTTGACGGGCGACGCTGGCGTCCGACGACTATCGCAGCTGGTCCCCACCCGCCACCTTGTAGGGGCGTGGTGGACCTCGGTGTTGATTTCACTACGAGGGCCGCCTGTGGCGCGAGGAGCCCCGATCGATATTCATCGCAGTCCGGGTCACCGACCGCCAACTGGCTGGTCAACGCTAGGACTGTGAGTTCTCGACGGCTCAACCCAGCTACGCCACCGCGAGGGTTTAGAGAGTTAGACCACGCATGCAGAGTGTTGGGTATCGCTTTTATTTTCGAAATTTGAGATTTACGTTATATTTTGAATCAGGATGAGTATCTGCATCACAAAATTTCCAGGTTTTCCGGAAAATCAATCACGCTGATCGATGCTGAATTTTATGTTTCCAAAAAGTTCTTTAGTAGATCGATTTCATAGAATTCGGGTATTTTGGAAAAGTTGGAAAAATTATTTCGAGAAGTTTGGTGATTTATATACTATATATATAATCGCATTTAAATATTCATGATTACGCCACTACCCAACCAACGCATGTGTCAGAGCCGCAGTGAGCGCGACACTTAGATCGCCTGTTCGACGGTATGAGTTAGTCGTGGTCAGGTCCATGACCGCAGGGGTCCCCCTTTCTTTCTATTTCGTGCTTGGTGTCTGGATCTCAGAGCAGCCTATCCCGCAAATTCGAGTTCATGATTCTGCTAGCATCAGTATTTCGAACCTCGTATCATGTGAAAGTCAGAAACGTGGATTCTGATAAAGTCTCGATTGCTAGAGAAGCCGCTTCAGCTTAAAAGAGGAATTTTAAATCGATGGGTGCCACATTTACCCGGTGAGAAGCGGTGCGAGCATCTTTTTGCATCGTAGTCGAGGTCTGAGATTATCCCTTGGCTAGTAGATCACTGGGTCAGGATCTCGAGCCTAGCTTTAGAAGTCATGTCTAGACTTAAAGGTTTAGTAGGATTAGATGTAAAGTTAAGGGCCCAAGAGAAGTATTTAGAGTCTCCAATCGGTTAAAACCCAAGTTGCATGTCGATCTGCGGACCCGATAGTAGTTTCGACATTCTGAGACTAAAAGAAATGAGAGACAGATCGTAATCGTGATCACGGGTCGAGATATTCGACGGAATTGCTTTTTATCCAAAATGAGTTTGAGCTTGAAGATGCCAAAAGAAGTGTGCTTGGCATGTTGTTTGTCAGATCGATATATAGTGATTTGCAGCAGGATTATTTACTATTGCCATATTTCGGTAGCAAGAGAAACAGTATCTTGGAACCAAGAAACGAAATTGGAAGCTGGAGCACGATTGACGATGCAGTTAAGAAATTCTCGAGACGAATTTAAAATCTTTATGTGAAGGATCGTATTTACCCAACTCTTTCGATACCATTACGGAAAATATATATAGTGGGTAGTACTACATAGCTTGCAGCAGATTTTTCACATGAGAATTCTCGCTGGTGAAACCTCAGTGGAAAGCATCAGGACCTAAGCCGTAAAACTTTTAAAAAGATTTCTCAGGTTAAAGAATAAACGAAAAGCAGTGGATACGAAATGTTTTATGGAAACCGAGTGGACCTAAAGGTAAGATGGAAGGGATCTCGATGTTGTGTTATAACCTGGGGACCATTGCAGTAATTTGAAAGGACCTTTTGAGAATACTATTTCATAATTCAGTGGATCATTGCGAGTCGCAGGGACTGTTTTGTAAGAAAACATATTTCGGAGGGACTGACAGCTGAATTTCGGCTGAAAATGTACTAGAGGAAAATCTAGTATTGAGAAATTGCTCACCTTCTTCTCCATCTTTGTGCCATGTTATCCGAGAAGGAAAATAAAATAAAAATGAAGAAATGAGGAGAAAAATGGGAGATTTCGAAAGGCTGGCACTTTATGATTTCACGGGACGCGAGTTTGGTTTTAGTTTAAGTAGCTTTTCTCTGATTTCTTTGTTTAACGATGTGTATGTGATGCATGTATATATGTGTGTGGTATTTGCTGATGGATATGACGTAAGAGAGTGATGGATCGGAGTAGACATGTTTACTGGTTATAGTATGACTGCCGCTCAATTTCACCAGGCATTAGAAAATCATCAGACTTTGTGGACGACTAAATTTCGGAATCGAAGTGACGAGATTTTCGGCTTTCACCTGTGAGCAATTAATCGTGAAAGCACCCAGAGATTAGGGTTTCGTCGATTAATTGCTTGGAGGATGATGTGATGATTAAGGTGTTAATGATGACGTTAGACTCGAACTGGCTGAGTTAGCCAAGTTGGAGCTCGCCTGCGTCGCTCAAACCAAAGCTAGTAATCGACGATCGAGTCGGATCTTTGGACGAGAATCGCAGTGCTTTCGCTTTCAATCGAATTAATCTCGTCCCCAGTTTGATTAAATCAAGTTGTCAGCGCGGACTTTCGAAATTCGCTTGTATTGAATTAAAATTACCATAGCCTCGACTCCGGCCGGCTCGATGTCAGCCATGGGTGTAATGTCAAATCCAAGTTGGTTCAACAGTATCTGTATAAGAACTGAGTCGGGTCTGCGCCTGGCTGTACGAATTTGAGTTTTCAGTCTCAAACGGAATCGAGGCTGGTCTCGTGACGCAAGCGCTAAATCAACTCGCTTTAATTGTCACTGGAGACCAATTTGCCGTGTCACATCACACGAGCTGAAACCACTATGAGGTGGGCATACAGATGTCTATTATTGTTCTTGTATTTTCTTTTGCTTTAAATGTGGTATTTATTTTTTATTATATTATTCTCATAGGTGTTATCTGCGCTAGCATGTAGTAGTTCCTTGCCTAGAAGGAACCCAAGAACACCAGTGAGTTGGTATATTATTTTAAATAATTGATTAATTATTATTATTTTTGAAATAATTGTTTAATGGCTAGTATTTTGAAATAAATGTTTAAGTATTTATTTTATCATGTTTCATCCATATATAGTTATTGAAATATACGTATATCGTCTCATTGATGTTCTATGATAAACTTGATTGACAGCAGTCTGCTTTCAGATAATTATACGATTGTGAATAGTGAAAATATGTGATTTAATTATTCAATTGTATTTATCTTCACGGGTATATATGTTTGATTTGGGAGTGATTTACAAACCATGTGAGCATATACAGTTATTTTATCGCATTGGCTAGTAGAATCGGGTTTTCATTCCCCGGTATAGGAATGGTATCGTGATCCGCCTTTACCGGCATTACGTTGTTATACTTTTGCATCGGGCTTGTGGTGTCAATGGTTATTTCCGTGATTAACACTTGTCCCGGAAAATGATCCCGTGTTATGATTTACAGGCTGCATGGTATTATCATTGCATTTACTTGATGGTTTTGATGGCGACGGCCAAGGCCCGACCATCGCAGTAGTGGGTCCCCACGGGCCGCCCCTTAGAGGTGGCGCAGGACCCGGGTGTTGATTACTACGAGGGCTACCGTGGGAGGTACCTCGACCGATATTCATCGTACGGGTGTCACCGACCGGAACCGAAGTGGTCAACGCAAGGGATCGCAGTTCCTCGACGGCCTCTAACCTAGCCAAGGCCATTTAGGCTTAGAGAGCTTGCATCTGTATGTTATACCGGGTGAGGTTGGTATCGCTTATTTTGAATTTGAGATTTTATGTTATATTTTTGAATCAGGATGAATTTCCATTCCGCCAAATTTCGTGTTTTCGAAAATCAATCGATGTTGATCTATGTCAATTTATGTTTCAAAAGTTCTTTAAAGATCAGGATTTCGCCTTTGTGAATTTCGGGTATTTTGGAAAAGTTGGAAAAATTATTCGAGAAGTTGGTATTTATATGTTTCATATATAATCAGATTTAAATATTTGAAATTATTAGCGCCACTACCGACCAAATCAATGTGCTGTAGCCGCAGGAGTGGACCCTAGATCGCTCGATCGAGTATAGAGCTAATGTGGTTGAGTCCATGACCGCAAAGGTCCCCCTTTCTTTTATTTCGGCTATTATGTGTTAGATTCTGAAGCTTGTACTGCAAATTTGAAAGTTGCGTGATTCATAATATTTATGTATTTGAACCCTAGCTGGTGTGTAAAGTCAGAAATGTGGATTTGTAAGTCCGATTTTGTTTAAAGTTAGAAGCCGCCTCAAAGCAAAAGAGAATTTTAACTCGATGGGAAGCCACATTTACTCCTGAGAAGGGCGGTGACATCTTTGGTATCGTGAAATGAGGTTGAGAGGTCTTGCTTGGTGTGAGATCACGGTTGTGATCTCGAAATGGCTTAGAAGTCAGCTGCCTAGACTTAAAGGTTTAGTGAAAGGGATTAGACAAGTTAAGGGCCCAATAGAAGTACCAGAGTCTCCAATCTAGTTAAAACCTAGTTTGATGTTGACTGAGGGACCGGGATGGGTGAGGTTTTGGACATTTGAGACACAAAGAGTCGAGTAGTGTAATCGAATCGGACTGGTCGAGATATTCAATTTTAATTGTTTTATCCAAAATGAGTCGACTTGAAGATGCCAAGAAGTGTGTTTTGCATGTTGTTCGTCAATCGATATAGTGGACTATGTTGCGATTAATATTTTACCATTACATGGCTCAGAGCAAGAGGGAAAACAAGATCTCGGGAACCAAGTAAATGAAATTCATGATATCGATTGATAGATGCTAAGAAATTTCTTTATAATTAAATTTTCAAGGAAGGATTGTACTGATCAACCTTTGATAATTATCGAAAACAGATGAGGGTATTAATACGCTCGGCAAGTAAGATTTTTCTACAGAGTAATCTTGCTGTGAAACCCCAAGTGGAAAAAGAGCAAGGACCCAAGGTAAAACTTTAAAAAGATTTTGGGTTAAAGAATAAATGAAAAGGGTGGACATGAAATGTTTATGAAACCGAGGATCGAAGGTAAGATGAAGGATCTTAAAAAAAAAATGTTGTGTTATATAACTGGGACCATAGTAATTAAAGACCTTTTGAATACTATTTCATAATTCAGGGATCATCATGAGTTTTTCAGGGACTGTTTTGAAGAAAAAAATATATTTGGAGGGATTGAAAGTGAATTTCGGTTGAAAATGTAATTTAGAGGAAAAATCTAGGGTTTTGAGAAATTGTTCATCTTCTTTCCATCTTTTATGCCATGTAAAGAACCTGAGAATAAAATAAAATAAAAAATGAAGAAATGAGGAGAAAAATGGGAGATTTGAGGTTGGATGGGAGATCATTTATGAGTTTCACGGAGGATGGTTTTAGCGAGAAGAGCTTTTCTTGGTGTATTTTTATCAATGAGTGTACGATGCATGTATATATGTGTATTCGGCGGATACTAATGGGAAGAGGAACGATGGATTTGAGTAGGAAAACATGTTTAACGGTTATGTATTATTTATTGGCTCACAGGTTAAAAATCATTGTATTTGTGATGAATCTGAATGAAGGATGAGATTTCGGTTTTTCGTAGAAAATCAGTAACCGAGATTAGTGTTGGTTTGGATTAATTGTTGATATTTAAGACATTGTTAATGATGATGGTTAGATTGGAATTGGTTGAAGTAGTTGTCGAGTTACGGATCAAACCAAGTTAGAATTGATTCGACTGAGTCTGGATTAGTATGAGATCGAGGTCGTTCGGCTTAATCGAATTAATCTCTTCCGCTGTTGATTAAACTGTTGAGTGTGGTTGACCTGAATGGTTTTGGTTGAATTAAATTAGTCAAGTTGATTTGGGCTTGGTTTGATGTCGTAAGAGGGTTTTTAATGGAACCGTTGGTTCAACAGTAATTTGTATAAGAACTGAGTTGGTCTTGGCCAGGTTCAATAATTTGAGTTTGGTCCAATTGAATTGAGGTTGGTCTTCGTGAACGCTTAAATTTAAATTGAGTTTAATCGTAATTGGAACCAATTGATATACAAGTCAGTTTGAACCGATCGAGGAGTGCCAATAGATAGCTATTATTGTTCTTGTATTTCGTTTAAACGTGTATTTATTTTTTATTATATTATTCTCGTAGTGTTATTCAAGCTAGAGAGAGTTCCGCCTAGAAGGAACCCAAGAACACCAGTGAGTTGTAGTATTATTATTTTAAATAATTGATTAATTATTATTATTTTGAAATAATTGTTTAATGGCTAGTATTTTGAAACAAATGTTTAAGTATTTCATTTTATCATGTTTGATTCCATATATAGTTGAAATATACGTATATTTGTTTGCCATTGATGTTCATGATAACCGTATTGATAGATTCTGTTGTATAATTATATGTATTTGTGAATAGTAAAAATACATGTATATGTGATTTAATTATTCAATTTCTTTGTATTTATCTTTTGATGGGTATATATGCTTTCGATTTTGGAGTGATTTAGTAAAACCATGAGTGATATTAAAAGATGTTTTACTCCAAGATTATTAGTAGAATCTGGTTTTCATTCCCGGTATAGGAATGGCATCGCGGATCTGGGCTTTACCGGCATTATGCTTGTTATACTTTTGGTATCGGCTTTGTGGAAAAATAATGGTTATTTCCGTGATGCGAATACTTGTCCCGAAAAGGATCCCGTGTTATCGATTTATACGGATGGTATTATTAGTCTGATTACTTGATGGTTTTGACGGCGACGGGCTAAGGCCCGACTCATCAGGTAGAGTGGGTCCCCACGGGCCGCCTTTAGAGGTGGCGCGACCGGGTGTTGATTACTACGAGGGCCGCCTGTGGGAGTGTAGAGCCCTCGACCGATATTCATCGGGTAGCCGGGGTCACCGACCGCTGAACCGATGGGTCAACGTTAAGGACGTGAGTTCTTGACGGTCTCCAACCCAGCCGCCGCCACATGCGAGGGTTTAGAGAGTTTTCTAGACCATGTTATGTCAGTGAGTGTTGGGTATTGCTTTTATTTTTGAATTTGAGATTTATGTTATATTTTTGAATTGTGATGAGACCGTGACTCTCACAAAATTTGTGTTTTCTGAGAAAATCAAATTGATGTTGATCTATGTTGAATTTATGTTTCAAAAGTTCTTTAAAGATTGTATTTTGCTAGAATTCTGGTATTTTGGAAAAGTTGGAAAAATTATTTGAGAAGTTGGTATTTATATACTTTATATATACTGTATTTAAATATTTGAAATTATTATGCCACTACCCGACCAACCGATGTGTCAGAAACTGCAGTGAGCAGGACCCTAGATCGCCTCGATCGAGTATAGAGCTAGTCGTGGTTGAGTCCATGACCGCAAGGGGTCCCCCTTTTCTTTCTTTTGTCATTGTGTTTGATCTTGTAGGGCTGAGTAACGCAAATTTGAGTTATGTATTCATAATATTTATGTATTTGAACCCTCAGTAGTTGGTGTAAAGTCGTAGAAATGTGATTTGTAAGTCTGATTTGTTTTAAAGTGCAGCGCTTTCCGCTAAAAGAGAATTTTTAACCGATGGGCGCACATTTACCCTGTAGAAGGGGTGGGTGTGACAAGGTGCTCATCCAATCTATTTTGTCTAACTCTGGGTGGTGGTAGTGTATACTACCGAACCTTTGGATACTCTCGAAAAATATATTTAGGGTATTACTACAGCTGCAGTGAAGATTTTTTTCTACGAGTAATCTTGTTGAGAAACCCCAAGTGGAAAGAATAAGGACCCTAAGTGTAAAACTTTTTAAAAGATTTTGGGTTAAAGAATAAATGAAAAAGGGTGGACATGAAATGTTTATGGAAACCGAGGACTCGAAAGGTAAGATGGAAGGGATCTTTTAAAAATGTTGTGTTATAACCTGGGGACCGTTGGATAATTTGAAAGGACCTTTTGAGAATACTATTTCATAATTCAGGGATCATTGGTGAGTTTTTTTCAGGGACTGTTTTTGTAAGAAAAATATATTTGGAGGGATTGAAAGTGAATTTCGGCTGAAAATGTAATTTAGAGGAAAAAAATCTAGGGTTTGAGAAATTGTTCATCTTCTTCTCCATCTTTGCGCTACAAGAACCCTCGAGAAGGAAAAATAAAAATAAAAATGAAGAAATGAGGAGAAAAATGGGAGATTTGAGGTGGGGATGGGAGATCGCGGAGTGAGCTCACGGAGGGATGGTTTTTAGTTGGTAAAGAGCTTTTCTTGTGTATTTTTTTGATGAATGAGTGTATGATGCATGTATATATGTGTATTTGATGGATATGATGAAGATAATGATGGATTTGAGTAGGAAAAACATGTTTAATGGTTATAGTATGATTGTCGCTTCAATTTCGTTGAAAAATCATCAGATTTGTGATTAATCTAGCTTGAATGAAGTGATGAGATTTTCGGTTTTACCGTAGCAAATTACCGTCAGCACCGAGATTAGGGTTTGGTTTGATTAATTAGTTGATGATGATGATGATTAAGGTGTTAATGATGATGGTTAGATTGGAATCTGGGTCGAGTTAGCCAAGTTGGTTTGGTCGATCAAACCAAGTTAGAATTGATTTGATTGAGTTGGGTTTGGATGAGAATTGAAGTGTTTGGGTTTAATTGAATTAATCCTGTCCGGGTTTGATCAAACTCGTCGAGTGTGGTTGGACTTGAATGGTTTGGTTGAATTAAATTAGTTGAAGTTGATTTGG
This sequence comes from Dioscorea cayenensis subsp. rotundata, assembly GCF_009730915.1. Taxonomy (NCBI): domain Eukaryota; kingdom Viridiplantae; phylum Streptophyta; class Magnoliopsida; order Dioscoreales; family Dioscoreaceae; genus Dioscorea; species Dioscorea cayenensis. The sequence continues at coordinate 20,011 of NW_024087195.1, forward strand.
GTTTGGCTTTGGATGTTGGGCTAAGGGTTTTTGGGCCGAACCAAGTTGGTTCAACAGTAATTTGTATAAGAATTGAGTTGGTTCAAGGCTCGGTTCAGTGAATTTGAGTTTGGTTCAATGGAATTGAGGTTGGTTCAGAATGGTCTCAGACCCCAAATCGAATCTGGGCTTTAATTGTAATTGGAGACCAATTTGGTTATACAAGGTCAGGTTTGAACCGATTGAGTGAGTGGGCCAATAGATAGTCTATTATTGTTCTTGTATTTTTCTTTTTGTTTAAATGTAGTATTTATTTTTTTATTATATTATTCTCATAGGGTGTTATTCGAGCTTAGAGAGAGTTCCGTGCCTAGGAAGGAACCCAAGAACACCGAGTGAGTTGGTAGTGGCTATTATTTTTAAATAATTGATTAATTATTATTATTTTTGAAATAATTGTTTAATGGCTAGTATTTTGGAAATAAATGTTTAAGTATTTCATTTTTATCATGTTTGATTCCATATATAGTTGAAATATACGATATTTGTTTGCCATTGATGTTCATGATAACCGTATTGATACATTCGCTTTTAGTATAATTATACGTGATTTGTGAATAGTAAAAAAATACATGTATATGTGATTTAATTATTCAATTCTTGTATTTATCTTTGATGGGTATATATGCTTTGATTTGGAGTGATTTATGAAAACCATGCGAGCATATTAAAGATGTTTTTACTCGGCATTATTAGTAGAATTGGTTTTCATTCCCCGGTATAGGAATGGTATCGTGGATCCGGGCTTTACCGGCATTATGCGTTGTTATACTTTTTGGCATCGGGCTTTGTGGAAAAATAATGGTTATTTCCGTGATGTGAATACTTGTCCCGGAAAAGGATCCCGTGTTATGATTTATACTGATGGTATTATTGGCTCGTATTTACTTGATGGTTTTTGATGGGCGACGGGCTAAGGCCCCGACTCATCGCAGTAGTGGGTCCCCACGGGCCGCCCTTTAGAGGTGGCGTGGTGGACCCGGGTGTTGATTACTACGAGGGCCGCTCAGTGGGAGCGTAGAGCCCCCGATCGGATATTCATCGGGTAGCCGGGGTCACCGACCGCGAACCGATGGGTCAACGCTAAGGACGTGAGTTCTCGACGGCTCAACCCAGCCCTGCCACGGGCGAGGGTTTAGAGAGTTTTCTAGACCATGTTATGCCGGGTGAGTGTTGGGTATCGCTTTTATTTTTCAATTTGAGATTTATGTTATATTTTTGAATCATGATGAGACTGGACTCTCACAAAATTTGTGTTTTTCTCGAGAAAATCAAATCGATGTTGATCTATGTTGAATTTATGTTTCAAAGAGTTCTTTAAAGATTGTATTTTTGCTAGAATTCCCTGTATTTTGGAAAAAGTTGGAAAAAAATTATTTGAGTAGTTGGTATTTATATACTTTATATATATCGTATTTAAATATTTGAAATTATTACGCCACTACCGACCAACCCGAATGCGTCAGAATCAGCAGGAGCAGTGACCCTAGATCGCCTCGATCGAGTATAGAGCTAGTCGTGGTTGAGTCCATGACCGCAGTGGGTCCCCCTTTCTTTATTTCTTGTCATTGGTGTTAGTGATCTCAGTAGCGGTTAGACTCGCAAAATTTGAGTTATCAGTATTCATAATATTTATGTATTTCGAACCCTCGTAGTTGGTGTAAAAGTCAGAAAATGTGATTCAGTAAGTCCGATTTTGTTTAAAGTAGGGTGTCGCTTCCGCTAAAAAGGAATTTTTAACCGACGGGTGCCACATTTACCCCTGAGAAGGGCGGGTGTGACATCTTTTGGTATCGTAGTCAGAGGTTGAGATATCCTGCTTTGGCAGAGATCACTGGGTCGTGATCCGAGCCCTAAGTTTAGAAGTCATGCTCTAGACTTAAAGGTTTAGTAGTGATTAGATGCAAAGTTAAGGGCCCAATAGAAGTATTTAGAGTCTCCAATCGGGTTAAAACCTAAGTCGCATGTTGGGATCTGAGGACCCGATAGTAGGTTTCTGACATTTGAGACAAAGAGTCGAGTAGTGTACATCGTAATCGTGATCATGGGTCGAGATATTTCGACGGAATTGTTTTTTTATCCAAAATGAGTTGACTTTGAAGATGCCAAAGAAGTGTGTTTGGCATGTTGTTTGTCGATCGATATATAGTGATTCTGCAGCAGTGATTATTTACTATTAAGCATATTTGTAGCAAGAGAAAACGGATCTTGGAACCAAGAATGAAATTCAAATGATATCGATTGACGATGCTAAGAAATTTTCGAGGACTGAAATTTTCTTAAGGGGAAGGATTGTAATACCCTCGAACCCTTTGGATAATTATCGAAAAATATATTTAGGGTATTACTACAGTTGCAGTAAGATTTTTCTACAGAGTAATCTTGTTGAGAAACCCCAAGTGGAAAGAATAAGGACCTAAGTGTAAAACTTTTTAAAAGATTTTGGGTTAAAGAATAAATGAAAAGGGTGGACATGAAATGTTTATGGAAACCGAGGACTGAAAGGTAAGATGGAAGGGATCTTTTAAAAAAATGTTGTGTTATAACCTGGGGACCGTTGGGTAATTTGAAAGGACCTTTTGAGAATACTATTTCATAATTCAGGGATCATTGGTGAGTTTTTCAGGGACTGTTTTGTAAGAAAATATATTTGGAGGGATTGAAAGTGAATTTCGGCTGAAAATGTAATTTAGAGGAAAAATCTAGGGTTTGAGAAATTGTTCATCTTCTTCTCCATCTTTGTGCTACAAAGAACCCCGAGAAGGAAAAATAAAAATAAAAATGAAGAAATGAGGAGAAAAATGGGAGATTTGAGGTGGATGGGAGATCGCCGGGAGTGAGCTCACGGAGGGATGGTTTTAGTTGGTAAGAGCTTTTTCTTGTGTATTTTTTTGATGAATGAGTGTATGTATGCATGTATATATGTGTATTTGATGGATATGATGAAGATAATGATGGATTTGAGTAGGAAAAACATGTTTAATGGTTATAGATGATTGTTGCTTCAATTTGTGTTGAAAAAAATCATCAGTATTTGTGATGAATCTAGCTTGAATGAAGGATGAGATTTTTCGGTTTTTATCAGTAGTACCATCAGTAAAGCACCGTAGATTAGGGTTTGGTTTGATTAATTAGTTGATGATGATGATGATTAAGGTGTTAATGATGATGGTTAGATTGGAATTGGTTGAGTTAGCCAAGTTGAGTTTTGGTCTGGATCAAACCAAGTTAGAATTGATTTGATTGAGTTGGGATTTGGATGAGAATTGAAGTGTTTGGGTTTAATTGAATTAATCTCGTCCAGGGTTTGATCAAAATCTAGTTGAGTGTGGTTGGACTTGAATGGTTTGGTTGAATTAAATTAGTTGAAGTTGATTTGGGTTTGGTTTGGATGTTGCGCTAAGGGTTTTGGGGTCGAACCAAGTTGGTTCAACGTAATTTGTATAAGAATTGAGTTGGTTCAAGGCTCGGGTTCAGTGAATTTGAGTTTGGTTCAATGGAATTGAGGTTGGTTCGTAATGGTCTCAGCTCCAAATTGAATTGGCTTTAATCAGTAATCGGAGACCAATTTGGTTATACAAGGTCGTTTGAACCGATTGGAGTGAGTGGGCCAATAGATAGTCTATTATTGTTCTTGTATTTTCTTTTTGTTTAAATGTGGTATTTATTTTTATTATATTATTCTGCATAGGGTGTTATTCGAAGCTTAGGAGAGAGTTCCCTGCCCAGGAAGGAACCCAAGAACACCGTGTGAGTTGGTAGTGGCTATTATTTTTAAATAATTGATTAATTATTATTATTTTTGAAATAATTGTTTAATGGCTAGTATTTTGGAAATAAATGTTTAAGTATTTCATTTTATCATGTTTGATTCCATATATAGTTGAAAATATACGTGATATTTGTTTGCTATTGATGTTCATGATAACCGTATTGATACATCTCGCTTTTGTATAATTATACGTATTTGTGAATAGTAAAAAAATACATGTATATGTGATTTAATTATTCAATTCTTGTATTTATCTTTGATGGGTATATATGCTTTGATTTGGAGTGATTTGCTAAAACCATGTGAGCATATTAAAGATGTTTTACTCGAGATTATTAGTAGAATTGGTTTTCATTCCCCGGTATAGGAATGGTATCGTGGATCCGGGCTTTACTCGGCATTATGCGCTGTTATACTTTTTGGCATTGGCTTTGTGGAAAATAATGGTTATTTTCCGTGATGTGAATACTTGTCCCGGAAAAGGATCCCGTGTTACGATTTATACAGATGGTATTATTGTCAGTATTTACTTGATGGTTTTTGATGGGCGACGGGCTAAGGCCCGACTCATCGCAGAGTGGGTCCCCACGGGCCAGCCCTTTAGAGGTGGCGCGGTGGACCCCGGGTGTTGATTACTACGAGGGCCGCCTCGTGGGAGTGTAGAGCCCTCGATCGGATATTCATCGGTAGCCGGGTCACCGACCGGCGAACCGATGGGTCAACGTTAAGGACGTGAGTTCCTTGACGGTCTCAACCCAGCACTGCCACGGCGAGGGTTTAGAGAGTTTTCTAGACCATGTTATGCTCGGGTGAGTGTTGGGTATTGCTTTTATTTTGAATTTGAGATTTATGTTATATTTTTGAATCTGTGATGAGACCGCACTCTCACAAAATTTGTGTTTTTCCGAGAAAATCAAATCGATGTTGATCTATGTCGAATTTATGTTTCAAAGAGTTCTTTAAAGATTGTATTTTTGCTAGAATTCCGTATTTTGGAAAAGTTGGAAAAAAATTATTTGAGAAGTTGGTATTTATATACTTTATATATACTCGTATTTAAATATTTGAAATTATTATGCCATTACCGACCAACCGAATGCGTGTCGTGTATGTACTGGGAGCAGGGACACCAGATCGCCTGATCGAGTATGAGAGCTAGTCGGTTGAGTCCATGACGCGAGTGGGTCCCCCCTTTTCTTTATTTCTTGTCATTGGTGTTGTGATCTGTAGACGCTGTATCCGCAAATTTCGAGTTATAGTATTCATAATATTTATGTATTTGAACCCGTAGTTGGTGTAAAAAGTCAGAAACGTGATTTCAGAAGTCCGATTTTGTTTAAAGCAGGTGTCGGCCTCCAGTTAAAGAGAATTTTAACCGATGGGTGCCACGATTTACCCGGTAGAGAAGGGTGGGTGTGACATCTTTTGGTATCGAGATGTGAGGTTGAGATATCCCTGGGTTTGGTAGAGATCACGGGTTGTGATCCCGAGCCAAGTTTAGAAGTCAGTGTCTAGACTTAAAGGTTTAGTGAGTGATTGTACTAGAAGTTAAGGGCCCAATAGAAGTATTTAGAGTCTCCAATCGGGTTAAAACCTAAGTTGCATGTTGGGATCTGAGGACCGATAGTAGGTTTTGCATTTGAGACAAAGAGCTCGAGTAGTGCATCGTAATCGTGGATCATGGGTTGAGATATTTGACGGAATTGTTTTTATCCAAAATGAGTTGACTTGAAGATGCCAAAGAAGTGTGTTTGGCATGTTGTTTGTTGACTGATATATAGTGATTTGCGACAGGATTATTTACTATTAAGCATATTTGTAGCAAGAGAAACAGGATCTTGGAACGAAGAATGAAATTCGGTGATATCGATTGATCGATGCTAAGAAATTTCGAGGACCTAAATTTTCTATAGAAGGATTGTAATACCTGAACCTTTGGATAATTAATGGAAAAATATGTTTAGGGTATTACTACAGTATAAGTAAGATTTTTTTCTACGAGTAATCTTGTCTGAGAAACCCCAAGTGGAAAGAATAAGGACCTAAGTGTAAAACTTTTTAAAAGATTTTGGGTTAAAGAATAAATGAAAAGGATGGACATGAAATGTTTATGGAAACCGAGGGACTCGAAAAGGTAAGATGGAAGGGATCTTTTAAAAATGTTGTGTTATAACCTGGGGACCGTTGGGTAATTTGAAGGACCTTTTTGAGAATACTATTTCATAATTCAGGGATCATTGGTGAGTTTTTTTCAGGGACTGTTTTGTAAGAAAAATATATTTGAGGGATTGAAAGTGAATTTCGGCTGAAAAATGTAATTTAGAGGAAAAATCTAGGGTTTGAGAAATTGTTCATCTTCTTCTCCATCTTTGTGCTACAAGAATCTTGAGAAGGAAAAATAAAATAAAAATGAAGAAATGAGGAGAAAAATGGGAGATTTGAGGTGGATGGAGATCACGGATGAGCTCATGGAGGACTGGTTTTTAGTTGGTAAGAGCTTTTCAGCTGTATTTTTGATGAATGAGTGTATGTATGCATGTATATATGTGTATTTGATGGATATGATGAAGATAATGATGGATTTGAGTAGGGAAAAACATGTTTAATGGTTATAGATGATTGCTGCTTCAATTTGTGTTGAAAAATCATCAGACGGCGACTGAATCTAAACTTGAACGGCGATGAGATTTTCGGGTTTTCATCAGTAGCACTCATCAGTAGACTCGAGATTAGGGTCTGGTTTGATTAATTAGTTGATGATGATGATGATTAAGGTGTTAATGATGATGGTTAGATTGAATTGGTTGAGTTAGCCAAGTTGGTTTGGCTTTGGATCAAACCAAGTTAGAATCGATTTGATTGAGCTTGGATTTGGATGAGAATTGAAGTGTTTTGGGCTTTAATTGAATTAATCCGTCCGGGTTTGATTAAATCAAGTCGAGTGTGGTTGGACTTGAATCGGTTTGGTTGAATTAAATTAGTCAAGCTTGATTTCGGGAGTTTGGTTGGATGTTGAGTTACTGGGGTTTTGAGCCGAACCAAGTTGGTTCAACCGTAATTTGTATAAGAATTGAGTTGGTTCAAGGTCAGTTCTGGTTCAGTCAAATTTGAGTTTGGCTTCAACGGAATCGAGCGTCGTTCGGGAATTGTCTGTCCCTAAATCAATCGGGCTTTAATCAGAATTGAGACCAATTTGGTTATGCAGGTCGTGCTCGAACCGATTGGAGTGAGCGGCCAGATCAGATAGTCTATTATTGTTCTCGTATTTTCTTTTTGTTTAAATGTGGTATTTATTTTTATTATATTATTCTCATAGGGTGTTATTCAGCTAGAGAGAGTTCCGCGCCTAGGAAGGAGAACCCAAGAACACCAGTGTGAGTTGGTAGTGGCTATTATTTTTAAATAATTGATTAATTATTATTATTTTTGAAATAATTGTTTAATGGCTAGTATTTTGGAAATAAATGTTTAAGTATTTCATTTTATCATGTTTGATTCCATATATAGTCGAAATATACTGTATATTTGTTTGCTATTGATGTTCATGATAACCGTATTGATACATTCGCTTTTGTATAATTATAATGATGTTTGCGAATAGTGAAAAATACATGTATATGTGATTTAATTATTCAATTCTTGTATTTATCTTTGACGGGTATATATGCTTTGATTTGGAGTGATTTACGTAAAACCATGTGAGCATATTAAAGATGTTTTATCGGCATTATTAGTAGAATTGGTTTTCATTCCCCGGTATAGGAATGGTATCGCGGATCCGGGCTTTACCGGCATTATGCGTTGTTATACTTTTTGGCATCGGGCTCTGTGGAAAAATAATGGTTATTTCCGTGATGTAATACTTGTCCCGAAAAGGATCCCGTGTTATGATTTATACGTGATGGTATTATTGCCGTATTTACTTGATGGTTTTTGATGGGCGACGGCTAAAGGCCCCGACCATCGCAGAGGGTCCCCACGGCCGCCTTTTAGAGGTGGCGCGGTGGACCCGGTGTTGATTACTACGAGGGCCGCTCAGTCGGGATGTAGAGCCCTCGACCGATATTCATCGCAATGGGTCACCGAACGCGAACCGACGGGTCAACGCTAAGGACGGAGTTCTCGACGGCCTCGAACTCTAGCCGCCACGGCGAGGGTTTAGAGAGTTTTCTGTACCATGTTATGCCTAGGGTGAGTGTCAGTATCGCTTATTTTCAATTTGAGATTTATGTTATATTTTTCGAATCAGGATGAGACTGCACTCTCACAAAAATTTCAGTGTTTTCTCGAGAAAAATCAAATTGATGTTGATCTATGTTGAATTTTATGTTTCAAAGAGTTCTTTAAAGATCAGCATTTTGCTAGAATTCCGGGTATTTTGGAAAAAGTTGGAAAAATTATTTCGAGAAGTTGGTATTTATATACTTTATATATAACGTGATTTAAATATTTGAAATTATTATGCCACCACCCGACCAACCGAATGCGTCAGAATCAGCAGGAGCGTGACCCTAGATCGCTCGATCGAGTATGTGAGCTAGTCGTGGTCGAGTCCACGACTCGCAGTGGGTCCCCTTTCTTTATTTCTGTCATTGGTGTTAGTGATCTCAGAGCGGTCGCATCTGCAAATTCTGAAGCTTATCAGTATTCATAATATTTATGTATTTCGAACCCGTAGTTGGTGTAAAGTCAGAAAATGTGATTTCAGAAGTCCGATTTTGTTTAAAGCGTAGGGCCGCCTCAGCTAAAAAGAGGAATTTTTGAACCGACGGTGCCACATTTACCCTGTAGGGCGGGCGGGTGCGACATCTTTTGGCACGAGCCGTAGGTTGAGATATCCCTGCTTTGGCAGAGATCACGGGTCGGGATCCGAGCCTAAGTTTAGAAGCTCGCGTCTAGACTTCAAAAGGTTTAGTGAGTGATTGATGTAGTTAAGGGCCCAATAGAAGTATTTAGAGTTCCAATCCAGGTTAAAACCTAAGTCGCATGTTGGGATCGAGGACCGATAGAGGTTTCGACATTTGAGACAAAGAGTCGAGTAGTGTACTCGTAATCAGATCACGGGTCGAGATATTCGACGGAATTGTTTTTATCCAAAATGAGTCTGATTTGAAGATGCCAAAGAAGTGTGTTCTGGCATGTAGTTTGTCGAATCGATATATAGTGATTCGCAGCGTGATTATTTACTATTAAGTTATTAGTAAGCAAAGAGAAACAGTATCTTGGAACCAAGAAAATGAAATTCAGTGATATCAGATTGATGGATGCTAAGAAATTTTCGAGGACGTAAATTTTCTTAAGGGGGAAGGATCAGAATACTCAACCTTTGGATAATCCATCGAAAAATATATTTAGGGTATTACTACAACTATAGTAAAGATTTTTCTACGCAGTAATCTTTGTTTGAGAAAACCCCAAGTGGAAAGAATAGGACCTAAGTGTAAAAACTTTTAAAAGATTTTGGGTTAAAGAATAAATGAAAAGGGTGGACATGAAATGTTTATGGAAACCGAGGACCCGAAAGCGAAGATGGAAGGGATCTTTTAAAAATGTTGTGTTATAACCTGGGGACCGTTGGGTAATTTGAAAGCGACCTTTTCGAGAATACTATTTCATAATTCAGGGATCATTACGTGAGTTTTTTCAGGGACTGTTTTTGTAAGAAAAATATTTGGAGGGATTGAAAGTGAATTTCGGCTGAAAAATGTAATTTAGAGGAAAAATCTAGGGTTTTGAGAAATTGTTCATCTTCTTCTCCATCTTTGCGCTACAGAACCTCGAGAAGGAAAAATAAAATAAAATGAAGAAATGAGGAGAAAAACGAGATTTGAGGTGGGATGGGAGATCGACTTTATGAGTCACGGAGGATGGTTTTAAATTTCGAAGAGCTTTTCTCGCGATTATGACTTAAATGAGTGTATGACGCATGCATATATATGTGTATTCGACGGATTTGATGAAGACAATGACTGGATTTCGAGTAGGAGAAAACATGCTTTAATGGTTATAGATGATCATTGCGCTCACTCGTGCTCGAAAAATCATCGTATTTGTGATGAATCTAAACTGAATGTATGATTTAGACTTTTCGCTCATCAGTAGCATTCATCGTGAGTAAATCGTAGATTAGGGTTTGGTTGAAGTTAATTGCTGATGATTATGATGATTAAGCATGTTAACGACGATGGTTAGATTGGAATTGGCTGAAGTAGCCAAGTTGGATCGGCTGGATCAAACCAAGTTATAAACTTGACTTCGCGATCTGAATCGAATCGAATCGATCGAGTTGAGCTTCGATTCTGGCTTAACCAAGTCTCATCTAATCGAATCGAAATCGGCCTGGATGAGCAAATTGAATCTGCGTTTGATCAATCGATCCGTCAGTGGTTTGATTAAACCGTTGAGTGTGGTCTGGACTCTGAAATGGTTTGTCTGAATTGAATTAGCTGAAGTTGATTCTGGGTTTGGTTTGACTGTTATTAAGGGTTTTGGGGCTGAAACCAAGTTGGTTCAATATATTTTGTATAAGAACTGAGTTGGTTCAAGGCTGATTGGTTTAATTAAACCTGGTTCAGTGAAATTGAGTTTGGTTCAAAGAATTTGAGCTTTGGTCTCAGTGGAATTGGATGGCTCGTGCTTGGTCCAGAATCTGCCTATAATTCAAATCGAATTTGGCTTGGTGCAATCGGTAGACTCAATTTGATCATGCAAGGCCGTTTGAACCGATTGGAGTGAGTACCAATAGAGAGTTGATTATTATTTCTTGATTTGTCTAGTTTTAAATACGTTATTTATTTTTATTATATTATTCTATTAGGTGTTGTTCTGGGCCTTGGGAGAGAGTTCCCTGTGCCTAGGAAGGAAACCCAAGGACACTAGTGAGTTGGTAGTGGCTATTATTTTAAATAATTGACTAATTATTATTATTTTGAAATAATTGTTTAATGGCTAGTATTTTGGAAATAAATGTTTAAGTATTTCATTTTATCATGTTTAATCATGCTATAAGGCTCGAAATATACTTATATTTATTTTCCTACTGATGTGCCATGATAACCGTGATTGATACATCATCGCTTTTGTATAATTATACGATGTGATGTGAATAGTGAAAAATACATGTATATGTGATTTAATTATTCAATTCTTGTATTTATCTTTTGATGGGTATATATGCTTTGATTTGGAGTGATTTGCGAAAACCATGTGAGCATATTAAAGATGTTTTACTCGGCGATTATTAGTAGAATTGGTTTTTCATTCCTCGGTATAGGAATGGTATCGTGGATCCGAGGGCTTTTACCGGCATTATGCGTGTTATACTTTTTGGCATTGGCTCGTGGAAAAATAATGGTTATTTCCGTGACGTGAATACTTGTCCCCGAAAAGGATCCCGTGTTATGATTTATACTGTATGGTATTATCGCGTGATTTACTTGATGGTTTTGATGGGCGACGCGGCCAAGGCCCGACCATCGTAGGTGGGTCCCCACGGGCCGCCTTTTAGAGGTGGCGCGGTGGACCCGGTGTTGATTACTACGAGGGCCGCTCAGTGGGAGTGTAGAGCCCCGATCGGATATTCATCGGGTAACGTCACCGACCGCCGAACCGATGGGTCAACGCTGAGCGACGTGAGTTCCTCGACGGCTCGAACTCTAGCCGCTCACGGCGAGGGTTTAGAGAGTTTTCTAGACCATGTTATGCTCGGTGAGTGTTGGGTATTGCTTTTATTTTGAATTTGAGATTTATGTTATATTTTTGAATCGTGATGAGACCCGTGCACTCACAAAAATTTGTGTTTTCCGAGAAAACTTCAAATCTGATGTTGATTTATGTTGAATTTATGTTTCAAGAGTTCTTTAAAGATTGTATTTTGCTAGAATTCTGGTATTTTGGAAAAGTTGGAAAAATTATTTGAGAAGTTGGTATTTATATACTTATATATACTCGATTTAAATATTTGAAATTATTATGCCACTACGACCAACCTGACGTGTCAGGAGTGCGCAGAGCGTGGACCCTAGATCGCGATCGAGCATAGAGCTAGTCGGTCTGAGTCCATGACCGCAGTGGGTCCCTTTTCTTTATTTCTTGTCATTGGTGTTGTGATCTTGTGGCCGTCGTACTCTGATTTGAGTTATTGTATTCATAATATTTATGTATTTGAACCTGTAGTTGGTGTAAAGCTGTAAAATGTGATTTGTAAGTCTGATTTTGTTTAAAAGCAGTGTCGCCTTTCGGTATAAAGAGAATTTTACACCGATGGGTGCCACATTTACCTCGGTAGAAGGGGTGGGTG